>NC_056741.1:30414474-30584474 GCF_019279795.1 Protopterus annectens
CCTTGCCACCTTCAAAGCAAACCTAGTTAACTGGATGGCCAGTGACAAATTCTCACCTGTGCTGATATTTTACTGCTTTCCTTCAGGTTGCGCAGAACCTTTGAATATGGATTATTGATTTTACTGCTTTCCTTCAGGTTGCACAGAGCCTTTGAATATGGGTTATTGATTTTACTGCTTTCCTTCAGGTTGCGAAGAGCCTTTGAATATGGGTTATTGATTTTACTGCTTTCATTCAGGTTGCGCAGAGCCTTTGAATATGAGTTATTGATTTTACTGCTTTCCTTCAGGTTGCGCAGAAGCTTTGAATATGGGTTATTGATTTTACTGCTTTCTTTCAGGTTGTGCAGAACATTTGAATATGGGTTATTGATTTTACTGCATTCCTTCAGGTTGCGCAGAGCCTTTGAATATGGGTTATTGATTTTACTGCTTTCCTTCAGGTTGCACAGAACCTTTGAATATGGGTTATTGATTTTACTGCTTTCCTTCAGGTTGCGCAGAGCCTTTGAATATGGGTTATTGATTTTACTGCTTTCATTCAGGTTGTGCAGAGCCTTTGAATATGGGTTATTGATTTTACTGCTTTCCTTCAGGTTGCGCAGAGCCTTTGAATATGGGTTATTGATTTTACTGCTTTCCTTCAGGTTGTGCAGAGTCTTTGAATATGGGTTATTGTCTCATGCTTACTTATGAACCAGGAACCTATGAAATGCTTTTAAGGTAATTTGCCAAGATGAGGAAGGACTGACATCAGTCTGAATGCAGAACTTTTGGAAGTTAAGATAGATGTTGGTATAGGGAATGACAGTAGCTAGTTGACAGAAAGAGGGAAATGACAGATTGGTAGGGAGGGGTTAAAACTGTTGAACTTGGTGAATGAAATCAGGTTTTAATGGAGCACAAATAACAGAATATAGATATTCTGTATTGGAATGACTTGAGTTAATGAGGATCATTGGGTTAGTATTAATGAATTTTGTATCAAGGTTTTGTCCAGGTATGGGAAGCTGATTGTTGGGGTATTTCTGTGCAATTGTTTTGAAAATCTCTGATCAAAAATACTTTCAACTTGAAAAAAATCCAGGTGTGTGTGTGTGTGTGTGTGTGTGTGTGTGTGTGTGTGTGTGTGTGTGTGTGTGTGTGTGTGCGTGTGTGTGTGCGTGCACGCGCATGTATTTGTCTATTTTTTTTTTGTTGTTGTTGCACAAAGGAAGGTGATTTTGCTGCATCTGATGCTTTTCTTGGCATTCTTCCTCAACTGCCTATATTCAAAGTGGTGGCTGAAGCAATTAGATTGTTTCCATTGTGATCAGATGGATCAGGTTAAGTCTTAGGTCTGAGTTGCAGGAGTATTTTTGCTTACTTAGCACTCATTGTTGCATTGTATATGTTGGAAATGCTTACAATGAAAGCTGAGCAGGATGGTGATACGTATGTTGTAAACAATATCAGGAGTGCTGAAATTGTAAAGGGCAGACTAGTCCATGTTAATGAGGTTATTACTTAATTTGTGAATCTTTTCTGCAGTTTCATTTTTACTAAGTACTGGTCTTTTGGCAAAGCATGTAAAAGTATTGGGACAGTGGTCACTGAGATTGGTGGTCTCTCTCTCTCTCTCTCTCTATACATATATATATATATATATATATATATATATATATATATATATATATATATATATATATATATATATATCTGTGTGTGTGTGTATCTCTGTCAGAACATCAAATGGCCATAATTTCGAAGAGCTAAACATCAAATCAAGCTGGTAATATTGACGGTCATACAACCGATGCATAGAAGTGAACAGGAACTGTGTTTTGTGATGCTGTGGAACAATGGGAATTCAGGGACTTGGCCTTTTCTATACTATGGTGTGATCTTGGATTTGGTATAAATAATTAGCAGGGTGTATGGGGGTGCAGGAGGGGCTTGCCCCATGTAAAAAAGATGTTTTTTTTTCTGTGATTCAATGTTTTTGCTATTGATATTAGCCATTGGACATATTTTGGCCATTCAGTGCTCTGATAGGGATATATATATATATATATATAATTTATTTATTTTACATTTGTTAACTGGTTTAGTCTGGCTGAGCTTTTGGCTCATTTTCAGCAGAGACCCAGGGACAAAAGCTCCTCAGGACTAGAAAACAATTTATTAAATTTTAGTAACATAGTAGTAACAATCAGCTATAGGATCTTATAAGCAGAGACCTGGAGAGAAAAAAAGCTCCTCAGGCAATTCAATTAGACAGAGTACTAACAATTGGCAGACAAGTATGTGAGTTGTTGCAAACAAGGTTTTAAACAATTAGCAGAAGAAAATGTGACTAGTTACAATATTATTTAAGTTGCTTAGAGCAAAATGAGTTAATAGTTAGGCAGATGCTTATTAAAAGTTGGTAGGATCTAGTTTTATAGGAGTTTGGAAACAAGAAAGGAAAGTAAGAATGTCTAGTAGGAGATGTAGGGGAGGTAGAGTAAAGGAGACAGATTAGACAGGTATGTTGTTTTGAGACTGTAAGAATAAGAGTGGTTGGAGACAGAGAAAGGGAAGAGGCAGGGGAATAGTGTTAGAGATACATTAAGAGTGAGGTGGTGAAATAGGTGAAATGATGGTGGTTTCAGGGTGGTTGGCTACAGTGGCAAGACCACTTTGTTTTTAGGTATTCCCTTGTGGCTAATTTGAAACTTTTGCTATGCTGGAGGGATTTTATTTCCAAGGGGAGTTGGTTCCAGGATGTAGATGGGTTATAGTTATAGAGAAGGCAGCCTATTTTGGTTTTGGGTTTGTAGATGTCTAATAGTTCTTGATTTGAGCTGCATAGCATCCTAGCAGGGGAATATTTGGATATGATAGTGGGGAGGCTGGGGCAGAAGGAGGGTAGAGAGAGGATAGAGTGGATGATTTGTAGTTGGTATAGTTAGAACAGTTGAGGGAATTCTAGCCAGTCTAGTTGCTGTAGTGCTAAGTAGTGGTGTGACTTGTAGGTTTGGTTAGCTGCAAATCTGGCGATCTTATTATAGGTAGTTTCAACTTGGAAATAAGTGTAGCATTTAGGTTTGTAAATATGTGGCAGCTGTACAGGAGTGTTGGCAGTAATAAAGCCTGGGAGAGAGTTATTCGGGCAGTGTTAGTTAAGTATTTCCTGCTACAGAAAAGGTGTCCAAGTTTCTGATGAATTCTTTTTACTGAGTTAGTAATATGGAGATCAAACTTGAGCTGATCATCTATTGTAACACCTAGCAATTTAGATGCAGCTGACATGATAGTGTTGTTGCAGGATAAGATGGTAAATCTACTTTTGAGTGTGGTGATGTTTTTAGGGAGGAAGAGTAGGAGCTTAGTTTTTTTGTATTAAGTATTAGTTTGTTATCACTAAGCCAAGTCTTAATGGTGTGGAAGGATGCCTGGGTAGTTGAGTGGAGGTCAGTTGGGTTGTCGGCAATGGTTATAACAGTTGAGTCATCAGCATATTGCACAATAGATGACTGGGGGACAAGAGGAGTAGAGCAAGTTGGTGAAAATATTAAAGAGTAGTGGTCCAAGTATGGACCCTTGGGGGACTCCCATTTGTACAGTGAGAGGGGACAATAGTGCAGAGAGCCATTTCACTGATTGCTGGTGGGTAGAGAGATAGCTGGAGAACCAGGAGATAGTAGAGGGAGCATACTTCTCAACCTCTCAGAGCAAAAAATCTAGACAAAACCTTAAACAATGGGGGGACAAATAGGGACAGATTATAAGTATTGTTCTTACAAACTTAGAAAGTTGATATAATAACAGGTTTTGCATTAGCATGAATTTTCTGAAGGATGTGGAGTCATAAATTCAAATTTTTGTCATTATTTAATGACTTTAATCCTCAGCTATTTGCCAGAAAAGTACAGATTTTAGGAGGAACACACCAAAATATGAGGCAAAAATCTGTACATTCTGCAAAACTCTCCCCGGGATTCATGAAGCTCGGCGCAAGGCCGGTGTAAGGCTTGCGCCGGCAGTGCAGTGTATAATCAGCGTAGCAGCGCCATATGCATAGTAATGAGTGCGCGCCGCAACCACAGACACGTGCAGAGGGCACGTGAGCGAGCCCAAGTAGGATGCGCCCGTAGGCGTGGCCAAGCCGGCAGGCGATGAGCAACCTAAAGTGCTGACTGTCACAGGCCGCCTGCAATAGTAACCGCACCAGCCAGGGTCCGTGGATAATGAAACGTACGCAGAGTATGCAACATAGTACCCGTTCACACAAAACGGAGAACCAAACATTAACCCACGAAGTCCAAATTGTACCCGTCCAAGGAACAAAGGATACTCATAATACCGTGTCCGTCACGCAATGCACTGTCAGTGGGCATACCCAGTGAAGGTGTACCGCAGCATGTCAGCGCGCCGCACCTACACACAAGTAGCCACATGGGCATGGTCACCAGCAGTAGTGAGAGTACACAGCCGGGTAGCCGTGTCGATATAACAACCAGAAGGAAACCAGATACCCTAAACACAGACAAACATGTGCATAGCAACATGTACTACACCCAGCAACGTGCCCGTCGCATACACATAGGACGGCATATGCCTAAGCGTAATATCCAGAAGCAGAACCCATGCATGCAAATGTAATACACAACAGCCCCGTCATAGCACGTAACCCGCACCCATGTACGACCGTGCACCCAACCCAGCTAGCAGCCTTGCGCAGCTGCACACCTACACACAATGGGTATACCTGAAATGTAGTAAGAAGTATTGTCCTAGGCAGTGCCACACGGGCAAATATGTACCCCACATGTTAACATCCCACCTCAGGTACAGATATCCAAATGGCTGCATGTGAATGTGTCGGCAGAATGTGTACATCCCGCATGTGGTATGGACCTGTCGAAACCCCATAGGCGTGCACACGCCACGGTGCCCATAACTGTACACATCTGGACAAGGCAGTATGTTCAGCCACCGTACTGATGATTAGCTATGCAGACATGTCAAACACAACACATATGGCGGAACATCTGCCCACCAAGCAGGACGCCCCAACAGGGTGCCACATGCACAGAAGGTGAAGGTGGGACATCACACGTTGAGAATAGCGTTGCTGGATGGCCAAACACCCACGGCCAACGCAAAGGATGGAATAACATGTATATGCCTGGATGAATGGGTATGTCATAGCATGGGAATAGGCCAAGCTATCCAACATAATAGCCATGCGTACCAGATACAAACTGCCAGTAACATGCAGTAGTAATGCAGGAAGGCATACACGACTGTGGGAATAGCACAGGACATATGGCATGTGCCAAGTGTTGACGCATGACACAAATGTCCAGGATGGGGCTCCCTGCAAAGAGGAACATGTGCCAACCCCACCCCCCACAGATGTACCGGCAGTGGAAACACATCCCAAACACACACCAACACTACCGTCCATCCCACGATAGCAACGGAGGCTGGTCAAAGACCACCATGACGCGTGCACAAACAGGGACACGTGTAACCGTTGCCCTAACAACCCCCCACAGGCCAACGAATAATAGTATGGACATATGCATGTAATGCTGTGAAGGATGTGTGGTAGTCCTCAGTATCACAGAGGTAGGTACACAGATACACTGTAATCAACCGTGACGTATGTGCACTGTACACAGCATACCTGCAGGTAATACATAGTTCAATCATGTGCCACAGAAATATACACATACGAATGAGGATAGGGATAGACAAGTGTGAATGGGACAAACTATGAACATAGGTTCATAGGTCCATAGGTACATAGTAGGCTATCTGCCCAAGGGCAGCTATAACCCTAGCCCATAGTTATGTTGCCTTTGCCAACCCTCCAGTCCGAAGATAACAATGCCTATTATATTGCTGTACCTCTGTCAAGCAGTGACAATGAAGTAATCCCTGGGGTATATCTGCAATCTCCCATCCATTGGTCAAGATCCCCTCGAACAAGGCCAGCGAGGTGCTCTGCCTCACATGTACTGGGATGTTGTTCCACAGCATAGTGAGTGTCTGGGTGATGAATCTGTCCCTCCAACACATTCTATTAATGACCGTGTCAAGGTTCACGTCACCTGCCCCTGTGGTTCTGAGGGATGTAGATCCATTAGGTGAAGCATAGTCATCAAATATGGGTCGACATGGCCTTGTATGTCAGGCACAGGTCACCACTGAGCAAGTGGTATGTGACTGAATGGAGCAGGAGTCCTTTCAGTCGGGCAGCATAACACAAATTCCTGACACCCTGCATCCGTTTGACGATGAACCTATGGGGCCTTCCCAGCTGCTGCAGGTGTCGGGTCAGATACCTTCCGAACGAGGCAATGTACTCAATCATAGGTCTAATGAGTGATGAGTACAAGGAGACGATGACCTCCCCTGATCTAGATGTGAATCCCTGCACGATCAGGTGGGCAATGTAGAAGGTCTACCTAACTACGTTAGCAACGTGTGTGTCGAACGAATGGTGACTGACAACCTGGGTCCCCAGATCCCTGGTAACTCCCTCTGTGCTCAGTGGATTGCCACCTATATGGCAGCTAGGGGTAACCTTGTTCTTCCCGAAGGGTATGACTATGCATTTCCGGCATTTAGCTGTAGGCCATGTCCCTGGCACCAGATATCCATATCTGTGAGGCCCTTCTGAAGGATATCTGTGTCAGATGTCCGTCCCACTATGGCACCCAGTTCGCAGTCATCTGCAAACATTGTCAGCCATAACCCCCCTGTGTTTGCTTGTACTTTGGAAATGTAGATGCAGAAAAAGAGTGGACCCAGGACTGAGCCCCGTGGGACACCGCCTGTGACCGGCTGTGAGTCTGACATGGTGCCAGCAACTATGACCGTGTGGGTTGTGTCACCTAGCCAGTTTGCAACCCATCCTGCGATGTACGGGTTCACATCCAAGCCGATGGGTTTATCAATGATACCTGAGGGGTGTATTGTGTTGAAGGCCTTTGCCAGGTCGAGGTAGGCTGTATGGACTGCCTGACCCTCATCAATGGCCTCGGTGACTGTTCCTAAAACGTCAACCAAGTTTTAAACGCATGATCTGCCTTTGACCAAGCCAAACTGGGTTGGATGCAAAGTATGCAAGTCCCCTATGTCGTCATCTATGAGTTCCATTATGATCCTTCCCCATGGCTTTGCAGATAAGGCTTGTCAAGCTAATGGGATGGTAATTACCAGGGTCAGTGGAGGCACTGCCCCTGTGAAGTGGGACTACAGTCACCGTGCGCCACAACTTGGGTACGTTACCTGAGGTGAGGCTAAGATTAAACAGCTGTCCTAACTGTGGGTCTAATTCCTCAATGAGTTCGTGGAGTACACAGCCGGGACACCATCTGGTCCCATGGATGCTGTGTTCACTGCCTTGGAGAGAGCATGTCCCACCTGTGCGTTACAGAAGTTTTGGGGGCCACAATCCTCTGGTACAGACATCTCTCCATGTGGGGGGGAGATGTTTGCACCGAACCTGTCAGCCAGTATGTTGGCAATGTGTGTATGTTCAGTAAACTTCACATCATTCTGAACCCAGTCCGAGCATATCTGGGAGTGTCCTCCCAGGTGTCCAACATAGCTAAAGAAGGCCGTATGATTGTCTGTCGAGTCCTTGGTGATATATCTGTCGGATTTGCCCTGGATGATGTCATGAGAGCTTGTAGTTCTTCACATATAATGAGCAAGGGTGTCATACCTTACAAGGATTCTGCTCTGTCTTGTAGTAGCTACCTCCTTTCGTTGTAGAGCTTGTGTATGGCTGGGGTACACCAGACTGGATGCTTGGCATTGGTACAAAGACTCACAGTTGTGTAAGGGATTGCCTGATCCATGCAGTCCTGTAGGTGCTGGTAGAAGGCATATGTAAGTGATTCAGTGGCTTGAGTAATGTTTACCACTGGCTCAGGGGCCTTAAAGGAGACCACACTAGTGTTTAGAAGTGTGAAGTCGGCTTTTGAGAAAGCCATATGTATGGTAACCAGCACCACCCACAGCATTGTATGCCAATAGCAGAAGCTATTGTCCAAATAACATATTATTATTTTATTATTAAATTATTTATTATTATTTATTTAGTTATTGTTTTAGCTAATTACACTTGAAAATGCCCGGTAAGACCGGGCGAAAGTGCTCGTGATCTACTTGTTTTGGTGGTGTTATTTTGACAATAAAGTGGCGATTCTTTCCTATTGGGACTTCTGAGGATTATTTAAAGCAGTTGCTAACCTGCATCTTTGGATGTACACCATTTGGTTTCAGTTTTGAAAAACCTGGTTTTCGTAGCACTACATAATATGGGTAGTCAAACAGACATCCGCGATTGGGGAACATACAGCAGCAGTCAAAACCACTGGCCAGATGGACACAGTCCAACAAGTTCTACACTTTACATATGCACATTGGTGTCCATTGTAGGACCCAAAAATTGATCCGTACGGAATATCATCCAGCTGCTATCGTTCTACCAGAAGAAGCGACAGCCATGACTATGGCACAGCTAGACATATGCACCACCAGCGTGTTTAAGGTTGATGACAAGTGTCCATGAAATGCAGGACATATGAACAGAAATCCCCAGATTGTCGAGTCCATAGAAGTGCGTCCACATCCCAGTCCCGCACACATGAAGGATGTGTAATGGGTACCGTCGAGGGTTGCAGCCATGGGATCCTGGGTATGCAGAAATGGGGCTCGGTGTTGTTTGGCAGATAATCCGTTGTCCCGCCCGTGGGGGATGTGGGTATAGCACATGCCTTACTCCCCACTAATAATGCAAAGCATCCACCGGATAATGCTAAATGCAGGTGTGAAATGTGTACAGCCCTATACCAGTGTCCAGTAGGCAATTCCCATGGATGGACAAGCGTACGACCAAGATGGCACCCATAACTGCAAACCTGGTGGAATTACACAGCTGCAGTAAGGCATAACACAGGGAATACAGATAGGGACTACAGTAGACACTCCCCATACAAAGTCAGACCACCATGCGAATACCGGCATACACAGCACTCAATCTGCCAGCAACAAAATGGGGATCACTCGCTTCCATACTGCGGAACAAATGGGCGACCTGTGGAACACATACTAATGGCACACCAACAACGACAACTAGGAAGGTCATAGGATGGTTAAACTATGGCGTTCCCACTTATAAAGAACATCCTTCAATGAATTAATAGGATCTACATGTTTTGGTGGTGTTATTTTGACAATACAGTGGCGGATATTTCCTATTGGGACTTCTGAGGATTATTTAAAGCAGTTGCTAACCTGCATCATTGGATTTACACCATTTGGGTTCATTTTAGAAAAACCTGGTTTTCGTAGCACTACATAATATGGGTAGTCAAACAGACATCCGCGATTGGGGAACATACAGCAGCAGTCAAAACCACTGGCCAGATGGACACAGTCCAACAAGTTCTACACTTTACATATGCACATTGGTGTCCATTGTAGGACCCCAAAAATTGATCCGTACGCAATATCTACCAGCTGCGATCGACCCAGAAGAAGTGACAGCCTTGACTACGGCACAGCTAGACATATGCACCACCAGCGTGTTTAAGGTTGATGACAAGTGTCCATGAAATGCAGGACATATGAACAGAAATCCCCAGATTGTCGAGTCCATAGAAGTGCGTCCACATCCCAGTCCCGCACACATGAAGGATGTGTAATGGGTACCGTCGAGGGTTGCAGCCATGGGATCCTGGGTATGCAGAAATGGGGCTCGGTGTTGTTTGGCAGATAATCCATTGTCCCACCCCGTGGGAGGGATGTGGGTATAGCACATGCCTTACTCCCCACTAATAATGCAAAGCATCCACCGGATAATGCTAAATGCAGGTGTGAAATGTGTACAGCCCTATACCAGTGTCCAGTAGGCAATTCCCATGGATGGACAAGCGTACGACCAAGATGGCACCCATAACTGCAAACCTGGTGGAATTACACAGCTGCAGTAAGGCATAACACAGGAAATACAGATAGGGACTACAGTAGACACTCCCCATACAAAGTCAGACCGCCGTGCGAATACCGGCGTACACAGCACTCAATCTGCCAGCACCAAAATGGGGATCACTCGCTTCCATACTGCGGAACAAATGGGCGACCTGTGGAACACATACCAATGGCACACTAACAACTTCAGCTAGGAAGGTCATAGGATGGTTAAACTATGGCGTTCCCACTTATAAAGAACATCCTTCAGTGAATTAATAGGATTAATGTCAATTGACCATGGAATACACCTAATCAACATCAAAGAACCGCTGGCACCTTATGGCACACAATCCAAAACACACATAGGTAGATGAAACAGTCAACGTAGAAATTGTCCAGGACAGTGCCCAAATGGTATACAAAGGTTCCTTCATAGACAAGTAAGCGCTTTCACCCGTAGGCTCCGTCAGACTTACACATAACATAAAAGCATCCAGGCTTTAAATATCCCTCCTTACACTTTCATTGGTCAATTTCTCAGCAAACAATGAACAATTAACCACAGCATATAAAGCACAGACGCAATGTTAACTACACACACATATATTAACATCTCCAAAACATCCTATTAAAACATGTATTATATGATATTGTACTATGCCTAATACTCATCAATCAAAGATCTAACAATATATATAGAAGATATGTATATCATATCAATGTAATACAGTGGTAAACAACTGAAAGAGTGGACTAATGTGTGTTAACTGTATATCTGTACCTAAACTACATTCCTGTTACTTGGGTTTAAGCCACCTGCTTCTCAAAAGAGGCTTAATCAGTGTTTCATCAGTCAGCCCTGGTGTGTGGTCAACTCTCCACCTAATAATCCATCTCAATCCGCATTCTAAAGCATAGTTGATGAGGTCCCCCTCTGGTATTATAACCTAGCCTTTGTAAAACACTGAATGTAAACGTATGCCTTGTGATGTGCTCATAGCCGGCCGTAGGCATACGCCAATCCTGCGGCTGCCTAGGGCGCCGCACTAGTAGGGCCACCTGTCTAGTAGGTATGTCATGTAGGTACACCAGGATGGGGGCACCATGTGTTGTGGTGGTGGGCGCCATGGAGCCCTATAGCCTAGGGCAGCGGTCGATCTAAGGCCGCTGCCATAGGAGGGGTAGTACGGTCTGCAGGTATGTGCTGAAGTGCACATGAAACAGCGGTCTACAAGGATTACCCATAGTGGCGACACCTGCACAGATGGCTATAGCGGGACACACACACGACCATGCATACAGCACAGATAGACATACACACACCATAAACAGGCAATTATACACAAGGTTTATGGCGTGTACGGGTACAGTGTCAGTACAGCAAGGATAGCTGTCTGCCACGATATCCAGCAGATGTCTCTAGGGCATTCTGGAATACGGACGTTGCATGGACAATGAGTGGATATGCATCGTACCACAGTTCTATGTGTCAGCCGTGCAAATATGCGATACATGGGACAGACAGCTGTCCATGCAAGAGCAGCGCTATGGGCACAACATAGGTATGTATATATACAACGAGAGAGATACAGACGGACACATGTGGCAAGGCCGTGAGTGTAACGTACACAGCACCACCCCACCACACCACAGCAGGGTGCACGTGGAGAACACGCTACGGAGGTCGCCAACCACAGCAGGCACACAGGCAGTCCACGAGCTGCGTCTCACCATCCACAAACACAGGGATGGCGGCAGGATATAAGTGTTCTGCGGAAACTCTAAAGCCATACCCTATGAACCCATGCGGCTGGGAGCATAGACACACACACACACATCTGGCAGGCATGGTGATTGACCACACCCCCACATACCCAACCGCACAACAGTATGACACAGGTATGGAACGCGCTACGTGGACCACTGAACACAGCACCGTCAGAGGCACACGTCCAGGTGGGTGACAACATCCGTAAAGGAATAGCCGCCGATAGCCAAGGTATGTGTTGCCAAGCGTCTAAAATAACTACACTCTACTAGGGCAGCTGTGAACACACACACCCCACACACACACACACACACACACACGGAAGGGCCAGGAGTCGAACCTATGCCTACCTACATGAACTCACTACAGCATGATGCATTTACAGAACGCGCTACCGAGATTACTGAGCACAGCGCTGTCAGAGGCATACTTCTAGGCGGGTGACATCATCCGTAAGGGAATAGCTGGCAATAGCCAAGGTATGTGTTGCGAAGCGTCTAAAAGCATGTTCATCTGCAGAGGCAGCTGGAAACACACACACACACACACACACACACACACGGGGAAGGGCCGGGAGTCGAACCTACGCCTACCTACATGAACTCACTACAGCATGATGCATTTACAGAACGCGCTACCGAGATTACTGAGCACAGTGCTGTCAGAGGCATACTTCTAGGCGGGTGACATCATCCGTAAGGGAATAGCTGACAATAGCCAAGGTATGTGTTGCGAAGCGTCTAAAAGCATGTTCATCTGCAGAGGCAGCTGGAAACACACACACACACACACACACACACACGCGGAAGGGCCGAGAGCCGAACCTACGCCTACCTACATGAACTCACTACAGCATGATGCATTCACAGAACACGCTACCGAGATTACTGAGCACAGCGCTGTCAGAGGCATACTTCTAGGCGGGTGACATCATCCGTAAGGGAATAGCTGACAATAGCCAAGGTATGTGTTGCGAAGCGTCTAAAAGCATGTTCATCTGCAGAGGCAGCTGGAAACACACACACACACACACACACAGGGAAGGGCCAGGAGTCGAACCTACGCCTACCTACATGAACTCACTACAGCATGATGCATTTACAGAATGCGCTACCGAGATTACTGAGCACAGTGCTGTCAGAGGCATACTTCTAGGCGGGTGACATCATCCGTAAGGGAATAGCTGACAATAGCCAAGGTATGTGTTGCGAAGCGTCTAAAAGCATGTTCATCTGCAGAGGCAGCTGGAAACACACACACACACACACACACACAGGGAAGGGCCAGGAGTCGAACCTACGCCTACCTACATGAACTCACTACAGCATGATGCATTTACAGAACGCGCTACCGAGATTACTGAGCACAGTGCTGTCAGAGGCATACTTCTAGGCGGGTGACATCATCCGTAAGGGAATAGCTGACAATAGCCAAGGTATGTGTTGCGAAGCGTCTAAAAGCATGTTCATCTGCAGAGGCAGCTGGAAACACACACACACACACACACACACACACGGGGAAGGGCCGGGAGTCGAACCTACGCCTACCTACATGAACTCACTACAGCATGATGCATTTACAGAACGCTACCGAGATTACTGAGCACAGCGCTGTCAGAGGCATACTTCTAGGCGGGTGACATCATCCGTAAGGGAATAGCTGACAATAGCCAAGGTATGTGTTGCGAAGCGTCTAAAAGCATGTTCATCTGCAGAGGCAGCTGGAAACACACACACCCACACACACACACGGGAAGGGCCGGGAGTCGAACCTACGCCTACCTACATGAACTCACTACAGCATGATGCATTTACAGAACGCGCTACCGAGATTACTGAGCACAGCGCTGTCAGAGGCATACTTCTAGGCGGGTGACATCATCCGTAAGGGAATAGCTGACAATAGCCAAGGTATGTGTTGCGAAGCGTCATGTTCATCTGCAGAGGCAGCTGGAAACACACACACACACACACCGGGAAGGGCCGGGAGTCGAACCTACGCCTACCTACATGAACACACTACAGCATGATGCATTTACAGAACGCGCTACCGAGATTACTGAGCACAGCGCTGTCAGAGGCATACTTCTAGGCGGGTGACATCATCCGTAAGGGAATAGCTGACAATAGCCAAGGTATGTGTTGCGAAGCATCTAAAAGCATGTTCATCTGCAGAGGCAGCTGGAAACACACACACACACACACACACACACACAGGGAAGGGCCGGGAGTCGAACCTACGCCTACCTACATGAACACACTACAGCATGATGCATTTACAGAATGCGCTACCGAGATTACTGAGCACAGCACTGTCAGGAGGCATACCCCTAGGTGGGTGATATCATCTGCAGAGGCAAGGCAGCCGATAGGGAATGAAGACAGAGTGCGCAGTCACACAGCATGTTACCATCCCAAGGTGGGCGTACAGTAACACGGTAGTGCTGCAGTCGGGAATACCAACTAACTACGGAGCAGTACATCACGACATGGATACGGGATGCACCACATACAGTATACCCTATGAGAGGGCATCCGGCGTGCACGATGTAGGCAGCCATTGTGGCATAACAACCACATATGACTCACCTGGATGGTCACCATGGCTATGCAGGATGTCATTGGCCATGGCTACATGCCTAGTAGCAGACATCGGTGCCGACTGTAGTGTGTACCCCCGAATTGTGTACTGGCCATGCCCTCACACATAGCGGTTGCGAAGGGGAGACAGACATGCTCACGGGGTATCAACGCAGACGGGCGCGGTGTGCACTGTACTGTGTGTCCATCTACACAGCTGCTTACTGGGCATGCTCAGACACTTAGAATCTGCACAGTGCAGACATGCATACACATGGGGCGAAATCATGGGAGGCAGAATGTGGACCGTCGTGTGTCCACCCACACAACAGCAACCCGGCCATGCCACAGACGTGGCGGTTGCGAAGGGGAAACAGGCATGCACACGGTGTATCAACGCAGACGGATGCGGTGTGCACTGTACTGTGTGTCCATCTACACAGCTGCTTACTGGGCATGCTCAGACACTTAGAATCTGCACAGTGCAGACATGCATACACATGGGGCGAAATCATGGGAGGCAGAATGTGGACCGTCGTGTGTGTCCACCCACACAACAGCAACCCGGCCATGCCACAGACGTGGCGGTTGCGAAGGGGAAACAGGCATGCACACGGGGTATCAATGCAGACGGGCGGTGTGCACTGTACTGTGTGTCCATCTACACAGCTGCTTACTGGGCATGCTCAGACACTTAGAATCTGCACAGTGCAGACATGCATACACATGGGGCGAAATCATGGGAGGCAGAATGTGGACCGTCGTGTGTGTCCACCCACACAACAGCAACCCGGCCATGCTCACACACGTAGTATGTGCTACGCGCCGTCCGGCATGCAGACGGAGTGCACACACCGCAAGTCACGGCCAGGTAAACCCGTACACACGCACAGGGTGGACACACATGCAGTTACACGTACACACACAGATGACAGCACAGGCGTCACGGGTGCAGGCTGAACATGTACACACTGCAGTGAACACTGTAGCTGCCATGCCAGCACCATGTCATCGGTGCAGCAGTATGCCTCACGGTCCAGCAACAGCATGTGACATATGTCCACAAGACTATGTGGCGGTGTACGTCCATCGTGCAGAGTACACATGTACTATCAATGATCCCACAGGTGTGATGTAGTCCACCCATACCGGTATACATGGACAGGCATGCTCCACACATACCACGGGCCTGACACAGATATGACACATGACTGCAGCTGTACCACAGTGAAACAATGTCCGGATATGTCACATATGTGATTTCCTGGCTGTGTGCATGGACTGCACGCAGGACACATACGAAGCCTGTGATGTACCACATGCATAACACAGGCGTACGCGGTAATACACACACGAAGGGAAGGCGGACACATGTCTGTGGTATGCACCCCCTACAGGGTGTAGCGGTGTTCACTGGGACACATACCCTTGTACAGTTTGCCTGTGACAGCTGTGATACCATACCACAGTCCATGTTCCATGTATGTCGACACACATGTCACAACGTAGCAATGCATACACACATGGCAACAGGGGATACATGTGACACGTGTACTGTGCACGGTGCAGCCGTGCATGAGCGGTGTCCGGTGTCCATAACACAGTTGCAACCCCTTACCACATGCATACCCATCATGGGGGCCGTCATATGGTGGCATAGTAACAGCACGCATGGCAGTCTGTGTGTACACCATGTGTTTAAACACCTGTCCACATGCATGTGTGCAGGTGCTGGTCACAGGTGTGTCACACACCATCCTACCCTGCCATGTGCATACAGTCTGCTATGTCGCCTTTACATGACAGCGCTGCCATAATGCATACCCATCGGCCATGCGTCATCGACCATATGTCACATGGCCACTGTAACCCCTACCACCTCCCAAGTGCAAATATTGGCACAGCTGCCAGATACAGTGGTAGTACGCAGGATGCACTACATACCGCTGCACGCCTGCACATATCCCATATAGCGGGTGTGGCATTCCTAGCACCAACATGTGTGCAGGAATGTGTGCCCATGTATGCCACAGATCGGGGGGACTATGTGCCACGTGCCACACATCACTGTACACCATGGTAGAGATCTGTACCTACCTCAGTGTGGGGTGCATGGATGTGGATGGTGCAGTACATGCAACACGTCATCCCTCCGTGTAGACATGTGTGGTCACCACCATGTCAGTGTGTCAACATGTGTGTATGTCTGCTGCCTGTTGTGAGGGTGTATGCAGATATAGTGTTGTGACTGGACACTGACCACACAGGGTGACCATCCCGTACTGGTGCTGCATTGTACAGCCCTGTCAATGCCATACCTGTGAGCCTTACTGGCCACCTGTGCAAGACCACCCCTGTGACATGGCGCGTGGGTGCATTGTCTTGTGAGGGTGCTGACCACACAGACAGGTGTCCCCATCTGCACACAATGGTGTGTGTGCCATAGAGGTGTACGCACCGCGATTGCGGACATATTCCTGTACCGGTACAGCATCCGACTGCTGCACACCGTGCACCACAGCTGACAGGTGACACCTGCGGTCAGTAGCCAGCACACTGCGTACGACACCTGCAGAATGTCACCATACCTGTACTGTGTCATGCCATGTATGTGATGTCTCTGTCCACCGTAGCCTGTGGCACCGACCACAGGCGTCAGGTGCAGTATATGTGTGGACATGTCGTCATGTACCGTGTAAGCAACGTTACACTGTATCTGGCTCCGTGCTCCGCAGGTTTATGTGTATAACCTCTCTTCTTGCAATCCCGACTGTCTGTTCTCTATATCACAAAAGCTCTGCACCTGCTCCCATAGTATTCCTACATAGGTAAAGTACATGTATACTAAATGGAGTACTACACTGGCCTAGAATCCCCTTGTGTACCCACTTCCCTATAGGTGCCTTCTGACCCAGTTACACAGCAAATGCATTCACGTTCTCTGGCATGTCGAAGGGTCAATTGCTAGCGACCTCTCCTGTTCAGATGGTGAATCTGGGCGTCCTGGGCACTGTTACAGGTGCCTCATGGACACGGACAAGCCGCACCTCCCCACTGAACATAATACATGTGACAGATGCAACTATATAGCCAGACAGGGGGCTGTGCTCTCTCAAACCATGACCGGCAAGACCAAACGGGAGGGGAAGGACACCATGCACACCACAAACCCAGTGTCACATGTGACTATCGCAAATGCTAATCAAACACATGAACACACTAAGACATACCTGGAGGCACTGTTAAAACATGTCACGAACCTAACGAGCCCTCTGAAGCAGACACACAAGCAACTGCCTCCACAAGACATAGGACATGCAACACATAGTTCTCAACGTCAGTGTGCTAAACAGTCAGAGCCCCAAAGGCAACACACACAATGCCAGACACACTTGTAATGGGTGACGCCACTGTCAGACACACCGACGTCCCACCCACCAGACTGAACAAGGGAATGATCACAGTAGGCTGCCTGTCGGGCGCTGGAATCCGCCACATAACACACGCACTCAGGTCACTCCGCAGCATGTACAGGTATGACGGTCATTGCCCATGCTGGTGTCAACGACTGGAGACATACCACCCTGGGATACATTAAAGGAGACATAGAGGGCCACTCAGATTGTGTAGCCCAGGCCAGCATGTCCCTGACCCTGGGCAGTATCCCACCCTCATCAAGTATGATGCCACTATACTGGCTCCAAGTGGTCACCCTTGATAATGTGCCTGGTTACCGGTGTCAGTCTGAGGGGATCCAGATTCCTCATACCTGGGATGACATGCTTGGCACGCCACGCCCTTTCGCAAGGTATGGCTCGCACCTGTCGCCCCTGGTCTTCAAGGGTTTGGCTAAGGCACCTGCCACCCCCACAGTGCCCACTGCAGGCAAGGCTGGAATGATAAACCTACCACCCTACACTACAAACCTGGAGAACAGACAGGGTAATACTGCTCAGTGCCAGTGGTCTACGCCCAAGCTGCACACCCTCAAATGCCCTCCTCAGTATGGAGGACATCGATGTCAGTGCTGTGACTGAAACATTGATCAGGGCTGCTGAGAGCACCCCAGCACTATCAGGTCATACCCCATATCACGCGTTCAGGACCATAACCCGGACCTAACACAGAAGGAGGGGAGTCTCCATTTCCATGAAGGATACACACACCTCCAGGTTGGCAGAAATGCACGTAGCAGCGGGGAATATCCAGGTGCAATTAACCATGGGTAGGACTGCCCTACAGTTTGTTGCATGCTACAGACCACCCTCCCAAACCCAGGATACCTGCACAGCCTTCCTGAAGACACTGGTGAGTATGAATGCTCTCACAACACCGTCATATTGGGTGACATCAACCACCCATACATAGACCGGGAACATTACCCAGGACACAACACCCTACACCAAAGGTTCCAGGTGTTCATACACCTGAATGCTGTGGAACAACCATGCACCATACCCACAAGGGGGGGAACTATACTAGTTCTGATCATCACACATGGGGACGACATGCTCCACACAGGATGTACATCCCTCAATGGTGAGGTCAGACCATATAGTGAACTCACTGGAGATCCGCATCCTGCACCCAACACCGGCATGGGAGACCACAGTGAAGACCTCTCCACAGCGAACCACACACGTCATACGACTGGTGTGGTACCCTACAAGGCCTCCATGCCAGTGGTAAACACAGGCCACACTGATGAAACCCTTACAAATGCCTTCTATGAGCACCCCCAGGAATGTCTGCACCAAGCGATCCTGATAACATCAGGACCTTGTCCACCAAAGGCAGGCACATGGTCTGGTGGACCCCAGCCATTGACAAACCGTACAACAAGAGTTGAAAGCTAATACATGACAGAGCAATATCAGTACCAGGGAAGGCATCACTGATTAATACCGGCGTTAACATACGATCACTCATACAATCATCCAAGGCCGCCTGTGGGACTGGTACTGCAAAGGACACATAAGACAACCATAAGGCCTTCCTTAGCTATGGTAGGAACATGGGTGGAAGCACACAGTTATGCCCAGAATTACTCCAGAATGGTACAATGATCACTGAACCCACAGACATTGCCAACAAACCAGCGGACATGTTCCATGCATACATCTACCCCCCCCCAAGAGGGGACGTATCCATCCCACCAGAGTCTAGCCTCCCAAACATCCCGTATGCCCAGGAGAGAGCTGATATCTGTTAAGCAGTGAACACAGCATCAATGGGACCAGATGGTGTCCCCGGCTGTGTGCTACACAACCTCATTGAGGCCCTCACCCGCACATAAGGCTGCTGTTTCATCTTAGCCTTACTACGGGCTACGTCCGCGATGGATGGCATATGGCAACTGTGGTCCCACTACACCAGGGTAGTGCTCTTATGGACTCTATACATCCCTGCCCTATCAGCTTGACAAGCCTTGTCTGCAAAGCTGTGAGAGGTCCATACTGGAGCCCATAAATAAAGACATTGGTGTACAGCAAATACCGGAACATACCCACATCGGCTTAGTCAAGGGCAGATCCTGCCTCCCAAACCTGGTCGACCTGTTTGGAGGAGTCACTAAGGCCATTGATGGGGGTACGTCGGTTTGCACAGACTACCATGACCTGGCGGGAGCGTTCAAACCACACTCCACGTGGGCATCATAGAAAGGCTCACCAGCGTAGATGTAGAGACATATGTCACACGATGGTTTGCCAACTGGATGGAGGTCAAACCCCACAGGGTTTGTGTTCCTGGTGCCATGTCAGACTCCAAGCTGGTCCCGAGTGGTGGCCCACAGGGCTCAGTCCTGGGGCCCTCCTGTTCGGCATTCAACTTTCCAATGTGCATGCAAACATAGGGCGATTGTGGCAGACAAGGTATGCAGATGACTGCACACCCGCCACCATACTCAACACCCCATCAGACACGGACATCCACCTGGGGTCTCATAGAAATGGATAACTGGTGCCAGAGCCATGGCCTGATGCTACATGCCAGGGAAGGTATAGACCTACCCTTTGGGAAAGACATGTTCACCCTGAATTACCATATAGGTGGTAATCCATTAAACATGGTGGACGTGATCAGGGACATGGGTACCAAACCTGTCGGTAACCTCTCTCGACACTCACATTGCCAATGTGGTTGGGAAGACATTCCACTGTGCCCACCTGGTCATGAAGGGATTCACATCCACATCAGGGAGGTCATTGTACCCCTGTACTCTTCACACATCAGACCAATGATTGGGTACAACGCCACATTTGGAATGTACCTAACCTGACACCTGCAGCACTCGGAAGGACCTCAAACATTCCACAACACAGGGATAAAGGTGCTGAAACATATGTCACACGCTGCCCGACTGAGGGGACTCCGGCTGTATACCTTCTCATACCGTCTGCTCTGAGGTGATCTGTGCCTGACATACACGGCCATGTCCGACCTGGGTGACATGGACATGTTCCACCTCCTAGGCTCCAAACAAACACGGGCACAGAAGCAACTGACAGAAACCTCAACACGGACATAAATAGGACGTGCTGGAGGGACAGGGTCATCGCCCAGAGACCCCTACAACATGGAAAAGATTCCCAGCCCATGTGAAGCAGAGCCCCTCACTGACTCTGTCCAAGAGTAATCCTGACGTGTGGATGGGTGATCGTAGGTATGCGCCAGGCATCATCTCTGTGTCACTGCTGGACAGAGGGACAGCGGACCGATGGATGTAGTATCCTCATCCTAAGGGGTGGTGAAAGCCACACACACTCTGGCTAGGCTTACACATGCCGTAGGGCACATAGCCTGGTATGTACCTATGCACCTATGTACCTATGTAGGAGTCCATGCAGGTTGCGGGTACCTGTGGTATGCTGATATTGCCAGATGTGCCTGTGGGTAACCCACAGCTACACGTGGGGACTGATAACAGTGCTCCCAGTAGGCACATGCAAGTACACCATATTAGGCATACAGGTTAACAGAACCAACATGGTGCTACACATGTAACCGTCACGCATACCGTGTACACAGCTCAATGTATGCTGCACCTGCACTACATGGTATGTCTGCTGCATGATGTCAGTACACAACCCACGTCACATACGCACCTGTCACCTGTCATACACAACCACTGCAACATACACATCACGCACTATGCGGACACAGGTATCACATACACCTCTCACTAACTTGTCCACCCTGTGCATCAGAATATATTTGCATAACCGTGCACCGATGGTGTGGATGACAGTGCTGCGGCAGAGGCTTCATCATATGCACAGGGTGATATGTGTGCCAGGGGCATAGGCTGTACCAATGGATGACATCATGTGTGTGTGTAAGGGCCGGTGCATTTACTGGGCATGACTGTGCAGAATGCATGTGGATGTGGTGGAGCCCTACAGTTGTGTCTGCTGTGTGTGGGTATGTGTGTACACAGTTCAGCCATCTGTGATGCCTACACGGGTTATACTTGGCAGCCCCAGACTGTACAGTGCAGGTTGTATGGCTCACTGTGTCCGCCTGCGGCCACGTGACCCGTGCCTGCCTGGGGTCGCACGGGCACTACCGGGTGGAGGTATGGAGTGGCCACTCTCCGATGACACATGTCCGCTGGAACCGTGTCCACGCTGGGACCGGCCAGGGCCACGTCCACGTGGCCTGCTGTGTCCTGGTGTGGTTGGTGTAGCACCAGCTGCACTGCTGCTGCTACCGGCACTGTGTGAGTGGGCATGAGAGGTGGCACGCACGCCGACCTGCACTAGGTGGTGTTGCTGGCCTACGCCACGTGTCCTACGCATCACCCCTACCAGGTGTTCCAGCACAGACAGCTCGCGGATTGACATGCCTCGGTCGAGGATTCCAACCATCTCACCTAATCGCCTATCCAGAACATCAGCAAGCTGCTGTTGAGCATTCGCCAATGACTGGATGTTCTCATTTAGGGAATGGATTGCGACCCTCTGCAGCCTCTGCCCTTCTTGGTTCTGCCATTCAGCACGTGCCTGTGCCGCCATTACAGTCTGGAACATGCGTCTGGTGATACCAGCTGCTGCACCCTGTACAGCAGGTGCATGTCTACCAGAGCTCCTCCTACGAGCAGCACCAGCCACATGCCTGTGTGGCACATCACCAGTCATTACACTGGCAACATGGTGTGTACCCGCACCTTCTGTAGCCACCACACATTCCTGCTCAATGCCAACAGACGCTGACTGTCCTTCCTCTATGGGCAACGGTGATGTGGTATGTGTCGGCATCAGAACCGTGTGCGGAGATGAAGGGGACATAGGTGGGATGTTAACCAATGGCACAGCTTCTGCCCGTGACAACCCTGCCTGTGCCTCATGCATATGGTCATCACCGCTAGTATCTGTGGGGACACTAGCATCAGATGGACCGCAGGAGGGGAACGCACCTACACCACCTGTGAATACAAAGACATACTGTAAGATACATTACACACACGCAGACACACACGCAGACACACACACACACACGCAGACACACACACAGACACACACACACACAGACACACACACACAGACACACACATGCAGAGACACGCACGCAGACACACACACATGCAGACACATCATGCATGTGATATTGCAGATGGCATGCAGCATTCCCACACCACAGCTCAGTGAATGCAGGCCAGACATTAATAGTGGTAGTATGCATACTGCCCTGGGGTGCACACTACATCAAGCAGGTGTCATTTCAGTAGGCATGCAGTACACACATTCATGGTAGTTTGCATGCATCACCGTGATACACCGTGTGGCCACAGGCAGGTTAACAGTACACATGGCTGGCGTCACTTTGTCATGTACTCCGCCAACATGTGCGATAACATGTGGACATGTGACAATGGTGTCCCACCACATGCACCACATCAAACTGGACGTCACAGTGCAGTGTTATGTGTACAGGCTACAGATAGAATGCATGTGTAACAAAGATGTCTGTGCAGGTGTGGTTGGTGTGAGCTGTGTACATAGCTATACAGTGGGGAGTACAGGCACTGTGCCACTGCATGGCAGCAAGACACAGGTATGTTTCTGTGCGATGCGTAACATGGACGCATTGCATTGCCATGTCTGCAACACAGTCATGCTGTTCCACAGCACGTATATGGTAGACATTGGTGGCACCTCCAGTGGCTGCAGACAGGCATTGCGGTTGTCTGGTGTACCACATCAGATGTACAGGTGGTCCACTACAGCTATGATCGCACTATGTGTGGACAAAGTGCAACGGTGACTACCCACTCCAGATGTACTGTGTGGCAACATGCCTGTGGGTATCACCCATGGCCATGTTTGACTGGGTCATGGACAATTGTGTGTGATGGGCATCGTGTACACATCCCTGTGGTGGCCCATGTGACATACACCCATACTAGTCTGAGGTGTCACAATCCGAAGGCTATGCAGACAGTGTGGATGTCTGCTATGTCGCGTAGGTCATGTCATGGTGTGACAATGTTGCAGACAGAACACCACGTGCATGGGACATGTCATGTGCCATGTCACAACGTGTGCACACAATGCAGGGGCATAGGTCACATTGGTAACACCTGTGTGCTGGCCAGATCACAGCTCACTATGTGGTACTGTGTGCATACCGCAAATGGCATTCCGATGCATACTACATATGCAGCCATTGTAGAACACCTCCACCATTGTATGCATAGCTGACTGCACATATCACACCGATGGGTTATGTGGTGTCATGCCGGTGTATACTAATGGTTGTATCTACTGTACATGGGTGGCGTGTGTGTCGGTGGTGCAACCTGTATACCGTGACTGGAGCAGACCCAGGTGTGCATGTCATACCTGGCCACATGGGGAATATCTATACACTGTAACATGCCTATTACTAGCAACAGTCTCACCTGCGACGGACCCATGGCTGTGCGACACGCCAGAGGTACCTGTATAGGGCGACACAACAGTATACACATTATCCATTACTGTAGCCACAGTAAGCACTGTGCATGTCACATCATGTACCTGTGTGGTAGCATGTGTTATGCACATGTCTGCAAACACAACGTAGCATACTGTAGTATGCAGCTTGTGTGGCCATATACCTGGCATGTGTTGGTACATTATGTGGTGTACTGTGACACCCACACCTACGTCAGTTATCATACACACATGCAAGACTGACTTACCAGGCAGCTCCAGGCTCGTTGGTTGGGAGACACCCACCTCCACGATGGCAGCGAGTGTTTCTGCATGATGTTCCCTGGGTGTCCCCAGACTGGCCAGGAGCTCCTCCGTGTGTGTGAGTGGGTGCTGGCTTGGTGGCCCACCACCTGTCCCACCTTGTTCTCTGGCGATTGCGGCGGCACGCTGTTTCGCGTGCCGTATTAGGTCTGTGCAGTGTCGGCGTATCTGCTGGTAGGTGCGGTTGTTGCCACCCACGTTGTTCACCCTCCTGCGCATATCCTGCCACACGTCATCCCGCTGCTGTGCTTGCTGTGGAACATGGCTGAACAGCAGGTCATAGTTGTCATGGAGCAACGGTATAATCACGTCATCCTCCTGGCGGCTGAAGGCTGGCAGCCGGGAACGTGGCATTATCTGTAAGACATAATGATGGTGACAGGTCACATTTACACTGATGTACTGGCATACCGCTGGACATACATTGCTATGACATGTACGACATCTGCACAGTAATCTCTGCGATGCATCATGGCAGTGACACAGCTGACGTGTTGCCGTCACACCATTAAGCAGTGGGTATCATATCATATCTGTGTGTCAACTCATCACACTGTACACACACCATGTTGATGGTAACCTGCTGTGGACATGTGTACCTGCCTGCACCTGTGTTCATACCAGTTGGCACGTGTCCCAATGTGCACACAGTTCTACTGTTCACCTGGATGCTGTGTATATGTCACTAGGCATCACGTACGCAGCCATTATGAACGTCAGCGGTGGCACTGCACACATACACATGGACACCTGTACATGCATGTGTTGTGCCATGTACATCTACACAGCACTGTACGGGTGTTGGACAACCTGCCACGGCTCACCTGTATTGCACATGTGATACACATGGGACATTGTGTAACCATATGACATTAGCAGGGAAGGTCATGCATAGCATGTGCGCGCACGTTGTACACACCAACACACAGCACCTGTGACACCACAGGGTGCATCAGTGCCACATTACTGCTGTGGACGGTTGATAGTGCAAGTGCCATTTGTCCATCGCACCATGTATGACTGTGATAGCACGTGCAGCCTTGCTGGGCAGGGCTGCATGGTATGGCAGGGTATGTCACATACATGGCACAGGGATGTGTCCCACCTGGGGGGGTACTGATATTGGCAGGGTGGCTGTCCATTCCATATGTCATTGCTATGTGTATATGGACATTACACATGTCTATCATCATGGTGTGGACAATGGCCTTCTGCAAGGTAGGCAGCATGCTGCTTGGTGGGGGTGTGTATGGTGCATGCAGGTATCGCACATCCATGCATACACATTACCCCTGACAGGTGCTATGTGCTGCGATATTGTTCAACACAGTGCTGTATGTGCCCACACACTGCTATCCCGTGCACATGGATGGTTGCCTGGCCTGACATGGGTACCACATATGTCTACATCCAGTGCCTGCTGCCACCCCATGTCAGCTGGTGCACCACACAGCGCCATCCCTCCCACAGGGAGCGTGGTGTTGGGCACAGCATAGGTATCCATGTATGGGGACAGGGATGTTCACATAGCAGGGGCACTGATGGTATCATCCATCGGACCATACACGTATGACGCACACCTCACACACACAGCCCATTCAGTATGTTGTTCGCAACACTGACACAGCTATACTGCTAGGCCAGGGACATTCCCAGACGTACATACACAGATGCGTGAACATCTGTCTGTGGCATGGGCTACAATAATGGTGGGGTTCAACACATAACGTGTTTGAGTGTGGCTGGCGCAGACGTTCTGTGCACATGTCTACACAGTAAGCCTGTTCTACAGTAGCCAGCGGTGATGTGCTGTGCACATGTCAATGCTGCACATTGTGTTGGTGTCTGTCTGTCCACAGGCCAGTGGTGGGACACACAGGGTATTAGTGAACATATATGCATGCCACCCTGTACTGCTGTACTGCTAGCTTCTCGGTGCTAATGTGTCATGGACATGCACACCTTACCCGAACAGGTGGTAGTGGGTTGCCACCCGTACCCATCTCCTCTTGTGGGTTGCTATGATCCAACACCCTCTTTGTATTGTATGTTCAGGCTATGCACCTGTGTGGGGCATGTGGGCATGCAATGCACTACTGCGTACCTTTGCACCCATTGCAGAACATGTCACACAGGTACACTGGCAGCCATACACTTCACAGCTTGATGACGGTACAACACGTGTTGTACACACGTAACACATATCCTGTGGGACATGGTCATATGTACAGGCATGTCCAACAGTCACGTACCACTGCTACCCCTACATGACGGATATGCAGTACATGTGGCGGTACAGCAACTGTCACATGTAGTCGTGCAATGCCCCCCTACCTACATGGCGTGGTACTGCCTGTGGGGATATGCGTCTGCATCCATGCTGTGGCCATAGCTGACAGTTGTACATCGATATGTGCAACATACCTCATTTGGTGTTCTCATGGGTGCATGTTCAACATGGCTCCGCATTGTTTGTGTCTGTCACACAGTCATTGTTGTACATGGTTTACATGCCAGCCATGGCTTACTGTGTGTGATTCCATGTACTTCATTGGGATACCAGCATTATACATTATAACAGCGTATTCCAGCCATCACATAGCCTTCCTAGATGACACTGTTAGCCAGCCAGTAGGAGGTGTTCCGCCATCTGCACATAGGTCACACAGTACGAGGGCGGCTGACACCCATTCTGGGGACAGGGTTCTGACAGCTGTGGATGGGTGTGATGCTGTCGACAACCATGACTGCGCCTGATGGTCACATCTGGATGGGTAACATTCACAACACACACCTACCTTCACGTAGTAACACATCATCTACAACAATGGACATTCCTGCCAGAACAATGTGTGCAGTATGTCTGTATGACCACTGCAGGCACCACTGGTGGCCCCAGCATGGCAGCCAACAGCACCAGTGTATATCCCGTGGAACCATGGGTTACACCATTCACAACACACCTGTCTCAGATGACCCTGTTGTGGATCACAGTGCAGTTCCACACATCATGTTACACTAGGCATCATGCACTGATATGTTGCGGACGTGTGAACGGCTGTGCAACTCAACATATGCACACATGACACATCACCTGGTACAACATGTCTGTCATACAACATGTTATTGTGACCGCCCTGTGATGGCATTATACAGGCTACGTGTACTGGGACATGTGATGGCTCACGGTATATTCACCCTCTGGGTGTGTGTCTAGCCAAGTGTACAGTAGGCAGTGGTCTGAACACAGGGACACTGTACATTGACCTACTCTGTCACTGCAACTGTTGACTATGCTCATACTGTACTTATACAGGCATGTGGTATCTGACCACTATGACAGTCCTGGTCGACCACACTGCTGTGGCACACATGACCTGCGGACATCTGCCTGGGGTGTGGAGCACACATGTACATCTTCACATGCTATACTGCCTCTGTGGCGGTGTCACATGACTGTCTCCAGCAGGGCTGTAACAGGCAGGCACGGCATGGGGTCATGTGGGACAATGCTTGCACCTTCCACTGTGCTGCACACAAGCAAGGCACACACACTAGTGCACCACTCACATTTATCTGCAGTGCCTGGGACCTGCCTCCATGCTCTGCACAGCACACCTGCAAGTACAGATTGTACACGGATCATACCTCCCAGGCACATACCTGGACTGCAACACACACAGGTGAGGGATCCCACATCACACAGTGTTTTGCACACATACTGGATATTTGCCGAACACAATGCATCGTAGGTGCTCCATGTTCAGATACCCATGTTTGTGACCGCTAGACACATTGTAACACGCAACAGAGCTTACACTGTACACCACAGGTTACATGCTGTCTGTGTTGTCATACTGTACATTGGGCCTCAGACAGCTGATACTGCCATGTGCTGACAGCAACCCACACTTCCCTAGAATGGACACCCATGTACCCACACATGCTTGAGGCATGCACTCCACCTAGCTGGGTGACACATTACACAACACATACCATACCTACACTACCCTCAGCATGCACGATACCTCCATGTGTCTGGTGTGTTAAACCTGGGGTTATCCCCTTTGGTAGATGAACATATATGCTTCACGGCCCTGCTAGCCACACCCTGGACACACACCCATCGCAGCATACATGGAACATGTGTTCTACAGCCAGTACTACTGACGTCTGCTGACAGGGGTTGTTAATGGCATGGCACCCGGCAGATGGACAGTGTACATAACTATGCTGACACATACCACAGTGCACTTCCGTAGCATGTACGCAATGGTAGGGACCATGCTATTCCACACAGAGACATGGCGGTACTGGCCTTTTCACAGATGCCACGGTGGTGGTCATGTTCCATGCACATCTGCTGTATGGGCACATGTGCAGGCTGTTGCACGGTGGTGTATATTCACATGTGTGGGGTGCATCACTTGACAGCCATGGTGGGTCCTCGTGGTCCATCACATGCTCCAAGGCTAGCTACCTACACATGACTGCCGCACATTGCAGTGTGGGTCCTCAGGCAGTGTGGTGGTATGTCTGTGTTGTTTGGCTACATCCACATTCGATGTCATGTACAACAGTCACCCAGGCATTGCAGACTGAGATAATGTTGGCAACATGCCAGGCAATGGTGTACTTACCAACAATACACACTCTCACTCACTACAGGGTTGCAATCCATACATGGACATCGTAGTGTCCCTGTGGACACATACATGGTACTGCCATGCACACGTTATGTCCTAAGACACTGTCCCAATGTCACCTTCCGATCTCCCTAGCTGTTATGTCCCGCCAACCTGTTTGGTATGTGTCTCCACACCAGCCCACTGAATTCACTGCTAGCCTGTTGTCGGACATTGTGTACCTTGACCGTCACACTGCCGCATCTATCGCACTACACATGGGTGGCACTGCATTGCACGTGTGGGACTGCATTCGTACACCCATGACTGGACCATTCTGTATGGCACTGGGGCACATCCTCACAAACGTGCTTCACGCACTCATTGATGACCTCCATGCCTTTACTGGCACCCTTGTTGGGCTTCTGTGTGCCACAGCACGCCACATACACATGCTGGCCACCTGTCATACCATTGCATGGGTGGTTGGTGTGGTACAGAGGGCAACAGATCAGACATTGTCCTCACATTGCCCTTCAGCACCATTCCACGTTCTGGTATTGGCAACGTACACATCCACCTGCACATCATACCCTGTGTCTCAGGATGTTAGGCTATATGACTCCTGGACAGGACACACAGTGGTGCAAGCATATCATGCTACCTACTACATGTCAGGTACATATGGCATTACACAGTCCTCAGTCATGGGGCCCCTCATGTTCACTATTTGCTTACATACACAACATGCTGTCACAGAGTACTGTCCATGCCTAGATATCCCACATCTACATACCTGGCACCATTATAGCTCCACCAGCTCATACTGATAACAACCGTATGGGTGTCGGTGTGGCAGATACATCATGTGGGTGTCATGGCATCAGGATGCATGACACATGGTGCATGCACATCACCTTTGCATAGCAACATTCATCCACTGAGTATCACATGGATACTGTCCCGTACATGCATATCAAATTGTACATGGTTGCTGTACACACAAATGCCCCACATGGTGCTGTGGTTACCGTATTCCACTGTGGCATGGGTACACATCTGCAGGGCCACACCTATCTGTACTGTGTGTGATGCTGGTACATAGGTAGCCATTGTACCTGTGGCATACACACATCTACACACGGGCAAGGTTACAATACCACATTCGTGGTGTACCTTCCACAATGGCTACGACTTTACATGGCACAGCATTGTCATGCCATGATGTGTACCAGGCTCAGACAGTTTACATATGCGGCTGACAGACGGAAAACACATCTGTACACATCTGCATACCACATACACAGGGGTGTCTTCTGCTCTGACATGGACCATGTCCTCCGCATTACTGATGCATGTAGTACTCATACATGGCAATTGCAGTGGGCAGTGTGAACGGACCACTCATGGATATGTGCACACATGCCACATTGCATGGGCTGGGCTTCTGTGTTACTTCCGCAGACACAACACACACCATGCTGTGGAACATAGGTCCTGTGCACATCCCACAGGGACACACAGTGGCACTGTTCATGTGATAGCTCCCTTGCTGTTTGAGTGACACGTAGTCATGGTACCACCACAGCAGCAGTACTGTGTAGACATGCAGTTGACACCCACCTCTGCTGTTCACTGGACACTACCATGGGGAGGTGACACTACTGTGTACACTGCACATGTGTTTACACATGGACCTGCCGGACTTCATTGTTGCCCACATTGCACCTGCTACAGATCGTTTGGCCATGGTTACTTGGTGTTCCTTCCATTTCGGATGGCTATTATGCTACTACTCTGTCCCATATCTACAGGCCATATGTATCCTGTTATTGTACATACCAATAGGCAATAACTCCATTATGCATGATATGCCTGTGATACTGTGTATGATGTCTGTCATATCCACCATGACAGCTTTACATTACACATAGTTGACATAGTATCCCCTACTGCAAGGCATACGTGCACGTCGGGTGCACATTACGTATGACATCGACGGTATATGCCCATACACATGTGTGCTGTGACAGTATACATACATGTCCTATCCCCTGCTATGGCACTTCCTTGTTGGACATCCACTGCCAGCATCGCGTGTGGTGTGGCATTGTTCTCTGTTATGCCCCCCTGTGGCAGCCCTTGTGTTATCCTGGCTGTGTACATGATGTCCCACTGCTGTGCACACGGTGTCCACAGTCGTTGGTATGCTCAGCAGGATAGCACTACATAACCACCTTTCACCACTCTCTGCATTATGGACAAGTATCATTACTTACAAACACCATTCACATACAGTACAGCTTCGTCATACACATCATGCGTTACACACCCGTACATATCGTGGGTTCTACATACCTTGTCAGTGTTTCCTTCCGTTTTCATTGCGTGTATCGCTATTCCGATTTGTTACTCTATCCGTTGTGGAGTACTGGTTCGGTATGAGCATACGGTTTGAATATCCTGGGAGTCATCCTTATATCCGTCGATACCTGCAACATGTGGGTTCATCACACCAATAGCTGTTCCTCAGTGTGTACTTGTGCGCATATCACCTGTGCATCTACTCCATTCGTACATTACGCGTCGTAACTAGGGTATGGTTGCATTCCTCACCTGGGCGTTGGCTATTTGCCCTACCTTCGTGGAGATGGTCTGTATTGTGTTATGTTATGTGTAACTGCAGCCGCTATGTGTGGCGACAGGTACATTTCGCAGTGGTGTTAGCCGTGGATTGTGTGTGTTGGGTATGGTATTATGTTCGACATGTGGGTGTCCCTGTCCTGACGGCGTCTGTTGATGGCGTTTTGCATTCGGATGTGTAACATAGCTGTTGTATTCCTTTAAACAACGGATGCAAGTATGCATCCGCTGTTGATAGTGTTTCCCACGCGAGATGTTGCGGTTATGCAGCTGTCATTGACTGCCTGTATGTTTGTGCTGCTATTACGGCTTGTATCCCTTTGATATGTGCGATGGGGAATATCGGAGGTTGTAGGTGACGGATACGGGTTGTGGGCCTTGCATCTCTACATACACGGTATGCTTGTCTGTGTGCTCCATCCCTGCCTGGGGAGTTGACAGTTACTTGTCTGTTGTTCTGGGAGTGTAGGTTGTGTTGTTGTCATGTGGTGTTGGTATCGCCTGCGTGTGTGCTTCCTGCATGTATTCCTCCGTCACATCGGTGGTATATCTGCGGTTGTTTGTACGTGACGACTATCCCTTGTCATTCTGTCCCAGATATTTACAGTCATTGTGGTCCTGTACTTGGGATGGCCTGTTTGCCAGTGGTTGCCACCTATTCAGGTGGCGATTGCTTGTTTGACACTTGTAGAACACACAGCGGTGTTTACGGGCCGATACGTGGCCACGATCAGTACCGGGGTAGCACATGCGTATTTCCGCGGTACATACCTATTGCTGTGTAACTTTGCCGACGTATCGTTTTGCAATTAGCATATCGGTGTCATACATACGGTCATGATTAGTACATACGTCCTTTCCATTTCATGTGGGGTATATTCCTGTGGTACATTCTGGGACATTTTCACTTTGCATCGTTATACGTCGCCACACGCCTAGCCAGGGTGGGGCTCTCAGTACTACTTTGGGACTACTGGTGTACATACGCCTGTGGCTACTGTACTGTATGCCTACACATGTTATTCCACTCCGCCTCTCACATGGCACCAACATACACATTTTACAGTGGCACACACATTACACTCGCACAGCGAAACACACGGCACCCTCACCGCACACATACACATACTGCGGCAGTCACAGGGACGGTTGCACACAGTACCTGCGTGGGCCGCATCACCGGCGGCAGTGTCTACCTCCCCCCTCATATCATCATAGTATTACCCGCATGTACTGTTACTGTACTGTGGCCTGGCGATCATTCCGACTCGCGGTTATGCATTTCGGTATGTTGACCTTTCCATGGGTGGCGGTTTCCTCTTCTGTTAAACCTCCCGGATGCTCAGGTTGTCTTTCACTATGTATACTATGTACAGATATCGCGTGTTACTTCTCTGTCACCTTACATCCCTCTGATTCCCTGTCTTACCTGTTGTACTTATATGTATATGTGTACATATATTTCTATGTATGTAATTATATCTATCTACATATCTGTATATGCACATATCTACATGTCTATATGTATACACCTTGCGGCGAACGTGGCAGCATACAGCAACGCCGTCTGCTGTAGGACCCGCGTACGGTTCAGGTGTTGGCGTTCCATGCTCCGCTGGCTGTTGGGTGTGCAGTGTTTGGGTGCTGCCTATGTTGGAGTCACACATGGGGCCACCCATACGGTACACTTTACGGGTGGCCATGTTTGTGTGCCGTCCATTTCACTGTGTGTGCAGGTAGGGAGGTGTCAGTCCATGGGGCCTACGCTGTCAGAGTATGTGCTATACGTTCCCTCTTTGCCAGGGCATAGGCATATTGGGTACGCCTCCGTCTGCCTACTGGGGCTGGCACAGTGTGTTCATGGTCCTGAACCCTCTGTGCCTGGACTGGCCTTGGCAGTTGTGGTGGGCTTTGTGGCCCTTCACCATTATGTCCCTGCAGCAGCTGCTTCCGCAGGATCATATTATGTAGCATGGCACATACTATGAATATGTGGGCACATGTGCCTGGAGAGTACTGCAGGGCTCCACCGGATGTATCCAAGCACCGGAACCGTGATTTCAGCATCCCAAACACACGCTCTATGATTATTCTGGTTTGTGCGTGTGCCTCATTATGGCGTTCTTGCATGTGTGTGTGTGCATTTCTGATGGGAGTCATCATCCACGGCTCCAGTGCATAGCCAGCATCCCCCACAAGGTGGCCTTGTGGGATGTCCCCCCTGGCGAATACCTGGTACAGCTGTGAGGCATGCCAGATATGGGAGTCGTGGTAGCTTCCAGGGCTGCCAGCACACACATCCATGATAATGCCCTGCGCATTGCACACGACCTGGCAATTGATGGAGGGAATCCCTTGCGGTTTATGTAGCGTCTACCCTGCTCCCCAGGTGGTGACTTGATTTGTATGTGCGTACAGTCTATCGCACCCAGTACCTCCGGGTATTGTGCCACACGGTGGAAGTGGCACATATTGCTAGCCAACTCCTCCTGAGATCTGGGGAAGTATATATGCTCATTGGCATGTGGTAACATGGCATCCAGAAACTGGTGTAGTACCCTGGATGCTGATGCCTGTGAGATGCCCATTATATCCCCAGTTGGCCTTTGAAAGGTACCTGTGGCCAGTATTCGCAAGCTTACACATACCTTTGTGTCCACTGGGATGGGCTCCCTCTGTTGTTTCTTGTTCTCAGGCGTGGCGGCACAGCTCCACTATTTGCTGTAAAGTGTCCCTATCCACCCTGTAACGCTCTACTATCTCCAGGTCTTGTAGCCCCTGGTAGGTTACCCTTGGTCTGAACACTCTCCTTCTCCTCTGAGGCCTACGGTAGTTGTCGGCACCCTCCTCCACAACTCCGTCTGTCTCTAACACATGCTGATGGATCACGCCCACGGCGGCACCCAACATGTACATTTTAAAAGTTCCCCGTGTGTTTACACCTATGGTGCGGCGTTTGGGAATACACGGCTGTGTGTTGTGTGCATTCACACTTTATACTGTTGTGCTGTACACCCGGTGATGTCATAGGGTGTGTCTGTGCGGCCGTATCTGGGGATTATCTTCCGTGTTTTACCGTTGGCACTGCAACGCTGTTGCCTTTGGTGTTGCATTACTCTTGCCTGCAATGGATTAGCTTTCGACCTTACCTTACTGTTTCTGCACGTTGCACCTACTATTTCCTGGCATGCATCCTGCAGAGCCCTGTCATGTGTAGTTTCTGGGACATGGCATATCGTGCGTTTTGTGTGCCACCGCCGTTATGCTGCCTGTCTACTTGGCTCTGCTGTGTCAGGTCTTCACTCTTTGCAATCTGCTACCTCCGCTACTTTCTTTGCATTCATATGCCTCCCCTATCCCGTTTTGCAGGTTTCTGCATGCAGAGTTGTCAGCTGCCGCCGATTGGCCTTCGTGGGTTGATTACTGTTGATTGCTCATTACTACTCCAATTACACTGCTTCCGCATTTCCTCATATTCTCAACATCACCTTCCTGTATCCGATGTTATTTGTGGGGCGAGCGTCACATGACTGGGTTAAGGGAACGTAGTCATCCTCGTGCACATGCACCTCTGCGCGCATTGTGTGCTCTCAGCTCAACTATTTCCCCCCCCCCCGGTCCTGCAGCTGTGATGTGCAATGTACAGCCCAGGTTTGCTGGGCTCCAATGTGCTTCCTCCTACAGTGGCACACCCCTCTGCAGGTGACATGTATTCCCTCTGAGCCACTCCTCGGTGTATTACCGCTGCGCCGTTTGGTACAGCCTTACGCCGGCGGGGTTTTGCGATTCAGTATTATCTGCCTCATTTGCATGGCATTGACTACTAATTCATAGTTACCGCGCTGAACACTGCCGCGACTCCTTGGCAACCCTTGCACCGTGGATGTGGCTTTCCATGCATACCATGGTGTATTGTGGCTGTGAAGCTGATGTGTATTACACTGCTGTTTTATGACATTGTCATATTATTTCATTGTTTAGCACCTTCCGCAGACATGTCCTGGGGTTCTGCTGTGAGTTTCTGTGGACATACCATTTATGTTATTATTTACATGTTGTGCATGTTTTCTTTTGACATTCTCTGTGTCTTTCGCCATTGGCATATGGCAACAGTGTGATACCTGACGTTGACAGCCTTCCGTTACTCCTATGTTATGTTTGGGTAAATGTAAACCGTTTTTTTTTGGTTTACATTGCCGTGCCCTTATGCTACGCCTGCGCCACTTCGTGGATCGCTATATGCCTTCATTTGCATGGTGCAACACCGCACATGGGGTGTTTAGCATACCTACGCCGGAGGCGGCGCAGATCCGGCGCACGCCGGTAGTGCACGTGGAATTGGATCGTACCTGAATCGCTCGGCGGCCATATTTGGCATTGTAACGCCTACGCTATGCGTCCGCCTGGCGCAGCGTTCATGAATCCCGGGGTCTGTACAGTTGAGAGGTATGACTGGGGGAGAGAAGTGCAAGTTAATGAGTTTATCTAGAAGCAGTGGGTGAGAGACAGTGTCAGAGGCTTTAGAAAGGTCAAGGAATAGGCATGAGACAAGTTTATTGTTATCCCGAGCTAGGGAGACTATGTTGATGAATGATATGAGTGCAGTAGTTGTACTATGCTTGGGACGGAAACCATGCTCTGTGGGTGTGAGAAGGTTTTCCTAGTGAAGGTAATGCATTACCTGCTTGTGAATACATTTCTCTAGGATTTTTGAGAGTGGAGAGAGTATAGCAATCAGTCTGAAGTTGGATATGTCTGAGTTGTTGCCCCCTTTGTGAATGGGTAGAGTAAAGAAATTCTACAATACAGCGAGGACATAGGATTCAGAAATGGATCGGTTGATTAAGATGGCTACAGGTTAGGCAAGAAGTTCAGAGGCAATCTGCAGGAAGTAATAGGGTAGCTTGTCAACTGATGGGGAGCAAGGTTTAAGTTTAGAGAGTAATGACTTTACGTAGTTGATACTGCTTTTAGAGAGAAAGAGTTAGGAGGGTTTGGAAGAGGTATAGAGTTTGTGGGGGGGCTAGTGTTGTTTCTGGGGGGGGGATTTTATTATGGAGGTTATTGAGTTTATAAAATGATTGTTAAATTTGTTGGCTATGTCTTCAGGTGTTGCACTGGGACATGGGTTAGGAGAGGAATGGTTTCCTGGATGAAGAGTCTGTTTAACAGACCTCCAGAATTTCTTTGGGTTTGATTTAAGAGTAGAGGGAGGATTGCCATAGAAGTTTATTTTCTCATAATGGATTTTTTTTTTATTTTATTTCTGAGATCTTTATATTTCTGAAGAAGAGAAAGGGTCCTAGTTTTAGTCCACATTTTCCATATCCTATCCCGGTCTTTCATGAGGGTTCTGGTAGATTTAGTGAGCCAGGGAGCAGGATTAGATTTGATTCTAATTGTGCAAAGAGGAGCAAGGGAGTTAAGAATGTTTAGGAATGTAGTGTTGAAGGAGTGGACAGCTTCATCTAAAGGAAGAGTGGTGAGGTAAGACCAGTTAATTTTGGAGAGTTGGTGAATAAAGGAGTTAGGACAAAAAGAGAAAGTGAGCAGGTGGTAATATATTTGTTAAGTTTAGTAAGGTGAGGAGCATGTCTGGTAACTGTTACAGGGCAGTGGTCGCTGAGGGCATTTGGAAGGATTTGGGAGTTATGATAGTTTTGAGGGTGGGAGACCAATATCTAGTCAAGATGAGAGCTAGGGTAGGTGAGATTTATTAATGTAGGTTGGGGTTGTGATTAGCTGCTCAAACCCATGTAGGTTTATACAGGAAGTAGTGTTGGGAGCTTGTATTTTAAGCCAATCGATATTTACATCTCCCAGTATAATTATTTCATTGTGGATGGTGTGTGAGAGGTGAGAGAGGATGTTGTCAAGTATGTTAATATTATCACCAGGGCGGATATAGATTGCTGCAACATTTATGGTGTTGAAACTGTTAAGTTTGAAGTTGGCTAGTAGGAGTTCAGCTGGTGAGAAGGAGGGTAAGACTAGTGTGGGACTGATTTGGGAGAGACAGTTGGAGTAGAGTATGGAGACTCCTCCTCCTTTTCTTTTAGGTCGATCTAATCTAAGGATATTATAGCCAGGAGGGATGATTTCACTGTCCAGATGGTGTGGTTTTAACTTTCATTTAGGGTAACTATGTCAAGAGTATAGTTAGCTATCCAAGCATGGAGTTCTTGAACTTTATTTACAAGGCTCCTGACATTGATATAGCAGAATTGTACTTGATTTTGTGGGTTGGAGGGGTTGGCAGGTTTAGATACAGGGGGGTTATTGTTCAGGGTAGTGTCTGTAGGGCCTGGGTTAGGATGAATGTCACCAGACAGAAGTAGAGGTTTGTAATAGGGTTTTAATTTGAGTAAGTAGACTTTGTTTTTTTTTGTTTTGAAGGGGGGGAGATATTTTTATTTTAGGAATGGGAGTGGTGGGGCGAAGGACAGAGGGACAAATTAGTAGATAGGGTTGTGGTGTTGTACTTGAGTTAAGAGTGGTGTTTGAGGGATGGAAATAGGGAGTAGGTAATTGTGAGAGATAGGAGGTGAGGTGATAGAGTATAAGAAGTAGATATGGTAAGAGTATAGTTTGAGTTGTAAGACACATGTCACCCTATGGGATGTAGAACAGAGGATGAGAGGAAGGGGTGAGAGTAAGGTATAGTAGTCCTGATAGTGGATAGTAGGTAAGTGTGGGGAGGAGCAAAGAAGGGAGGGAGAATGAGAACAAGAAGTAGAGGAGTGGGGATGTGGGAGGAAGTGAGGGGGTGTGGTTGTATGGATAGGTATACACCTTCAAGATAGAACTTAGCTAAAAAAATACTATCAGCAAGTCCAGGGACACTCACTAGAGATGCTACACCTGGAGGGCTTTCAGCTGCAACTAGAGCAAATATGGCATCCAGAGTTTTTAAAATCTTTGATATGTTGTACCTAAGCAATCACTTGGGGGGTGGGGGAAGGGAGGGAAACCATCAACTGGAATTTAAAGTAGCAGGGGAGAATCCAAGGAACTCTGCTAAAACTAGCTAATTATCAAAGGACAGCCAAGGAAATATTAATATATATATATATATATATATATATATATATATATATATATATATATATATATATATATATATGTGTGTGTGTGTGTGTGTGTGTGTGTGTGTGTGTGTGTGTGGTTTACTATCAAAAGGGTGATTGGACTTTGTTCGATTTAAGTTAGTCCAAATGTCCAATTCGATAGTATTAAAAAAACAAAAACAAAAATGTTGTGAATTTCAACATTTTAATGCAGATTGCACTATAGTGGGGATCAGGAAATGTACCCTTTCCCTCACTGTAGTGCAATCTCAGAGTCTGTATATATAAGTAGTGAGGGGGAGTGCAGGGGGGGCTTGCCGCCCCTGCAAAAGCATTCTTTGCTGTGTTTAGCAGGACACTAAGGACACTACACCTTGTGGAAGTGGGAAGAATGTTTGAAACATGTGAAATTCGACATTCTCCACTTCCTCGTTCGATATATTTTGCAGTTGTGCAGTTGTTTTTTTTTTCAGTTGTGCAGTTGTTTTTTTTTTTTTTTTGCTTCTTTCATTCAGGAATGTGATAACTTGCACAAGGTGCGATCTCACAAATGATAGTAAACCTATATATATATATATATATATATATATATATATATATATACATATATATATATATATATATATATATATATATATATATATATATATGTGTGTGTGTGTGTGTGTGTGTGTGTGTGTGTGCTTAATTTGTGAAGTGTTTGTTAGGTTTGATGCATACCTCACAACTGTTTAGATTCTTGTAGAATGTCCAGCTTTTTCCTCACATTTTTGCTCTGTTCCTCATAAAATGTGTGGTCATCTGGCAAATCACTCATGATTAAAGTCACTAAATAATAACACACATTTGACTTTCAGACTGCATATCCCTTGGAAAATGCTTGCTAACACAAATGCTATTATTCTAGCAACTTTATAAGTTTATAAGGGCAATATTTAAAATCTGTCCCTATTTTTAGTAATTTGTCTCCCCATTATTTTAGGCTTTGACCAGGTTACTTGCTGTAAAAAGTTGAGCGGTATGGTTTGAATTAAGCGCTAGTAGGTTCACTTATAAGGTGGAAAAGACCTAAATCAGTGAGGCACCCACCAAGGTCATGTTTGTTAGTAACAATGAAGTCTTCACTGAGGTCAACATATACCATTAGGTTAGTCTTGTTGGATGGAGCTAACAGAAATTCTTTGAGAAGGAAATAGAATTAGTTGAGGCAGGGGTGAGAAATTTACAATTGTGATTGTGATAGCAAAGATTTTGTTGAATACATGAATATGATATTGATAGAAATTTTCCTTTAATGTGAATGATATCTGCTATTAGCCAGGAAAAATATCATCAGTTATTAAGACTGAAGAAACTAGTAATGTATAGAAATGTGATGTTTTAGAGGAGGAGACAAACTCCTCCAATTTAAGTGGATGGCTGATATCTACAGATAAGTTTATGGTTAAGGAAATGATTGCTTAGACAATGTGGATCAGATTTTAGTCATGTTTCATTGATTCAAATTATGTCAAAATTATACTGTTGGGTTCAAGCTTGTACTTGGTTAAGCTTTTTGTTTATTCCACTGGCACTTAGCATTGTGAGTTAACAAAAAAAAGCTGTTAATATCAAGGAAATAAGGGGGTTGTTTGTGTTTATGTTTATGCTTTGAGTAGGCGTGCTGAAGTTAGGAGACTGTCCTGGTTTTGACTCCAGCAAGAAACAGTAGAATAAGCCAAATGGTTTGCTTTATATTTAAGATTAATATTAGAATTAAAGTTGTGGGCATGCAGCAGAAGGAAGATGATGGAACGAGGACATCAGTGAAGAATCAAAGCGGGTGAGCAGAGAATATCAAGGAAAACAGATTACAGTAGTTCATTTGCATGTTCAGGAAAGCAAAGGGTGATTTGGTGAAGATCTCTGAAAAACATTAAAAAGGTAAGAAGAAACATAGATGTCCAGCCAAGAGGCAGATGGTTTGTATAAGAGAAAAACTGCATCATTCAAGCATAATTCTTTTTTTTAAACATTTTTTTTATTAAGATTTATAACAATACAGATTGTTTACAGAGATTCAAAAATGAACTTGGTTATTAGTCAAAACAAATAAACAGAAGAATAAAATCAACTAAAGTGTTTACATCAGTGTATAAATGATCCAGTTTAACAAATTATCATAAAAACCATGATCATTTCATTAAACAATGCAAGGATCTTTATCTAATATAGTTTTTAGGTTGGACCACATATTATATAAAAATGATGTTCTAACAGTTCTTGACATAATAGTCAACATTTTCAAACAACAGTTTTCAGTAAGAATATTTTTGAATTCTACATATGAAGGAGTAAGTTCAGATTTCCAGTTTCTGGTTATTGTTTTCCTAGCTGCTGTTAGCACAGACCATAAAAGAGGATATTTGATTTTCCTAATACAATTAGGAATCAAAGTATTGAATAAAACCAGAGATTTTGTCAAAACAAAACTATCTGTAAAAAGTGTTTGCAGAAGATTATTGATTTTTCCCAATAGTTCTTTAGAGCTGCACAATCATAGAACATATGTGACCAATCAGGCTTAGAATCTGATTTACATCTCCAACGCAATACCCTATCTGTAGTAATCAATTCTAATTTATGAGGTGTGAAAAAAGCTCTGTTCATGAATTTCCATGCATATAATCTCCAAAATATTTTTTTTATCTACTTCAGAAGGTATCATATTATTAATTGTGATGAAATAATTCCGGTAACTATTTGGAATATTTTTAATTTCATTATTCATTATTTTATGTATGGTTAATAGCTTAGATTCAATTGTTGCATTTTGTTGTATAAAAGAAGTGAACATTTTATTAATTTAGGTTCTGGTGATCTTGAATTTTGTGGGAATTAATTAATTTTGCTAAACATACATTTTCTAAGAGATTGAAGCTGCTACCATTCAGAGCTATTTAAGTCATAATTTATTATTAGATGTTCTGGCATAGTTAAATTGTCATCTTGCAAGAATTGAAACCAAAAATTAAGATTTTTTTCCTTCAATGAGAAGATATTAGTCAAATTGGAAGAAACAATAACATCCTTTGTATATGCAATAGGAAACAAAATAAATATCCAGTATTTGTCAACCATATTAAAAAATAAAATAAAATATCTCTAAGATACCATAAGCAATTTACTATGTATAGAAAACATATCCTAAATGGGTTCCTATCAGCAGACCAAAGACGCATGTTTTTGAATGCATCTTGGTCGAACTGACAAAACCGAAACTGCACAATATCGAAGAGGCATGTAAGCAAATTCTTTCCCTGGGAAAGAATTTGCTTGGCTGCTTCGTTACATTGCCATTTTTGGCACTGTACTGCGGTCTTGGAGTTGATATATTTAAGTAGGCACAGCCTCCCACGTCAGGGGGTGTGGGGGGCGAAGCTCCCCATTTAATCTCATGTTTTCATGTGCGTACTTTTTTTTTTGGAACAGCGATTTTTTTTTTCCTTGGAAAAAAATCACTGTTCTGACAGTTCGGTTTTGTAAGTTTTCGCTTACATGGGATCGATTAATCACCGTTTGCTTACCTAAGCATTCGTTGATCTAATATAGACCCTCGTAAACACCCTCTATAAGCTTGTCCTTGCTGGAGACATCCATCCAAACCCTGGTTCTCCCAAATCCAACCCAACCACAAACCCTAGTCCAAGCAACTCCCCCACAACTCAACTCTTAGCCAACAAGAAAACAACAGACCTACTTATAATGTCCCTAAACATCAGAAGCATATGCAATAAAATCCAAGAACTACACACCAGCATAAGCATATATTCCCCAGATATTCTCTTCCTAACCGAAACCTGGCTCAAACCTCACATCAAAAGTGAGGGAATACTTCCACCTGAATACAACTTCCTTCGCATAGAAATATTGTCCATAAAAGGAGGTGGTGTAGCATTGATATTTAAATATCACCTCAATATTCAACTCCTGAACTCATCTGCCCCTCACAACAATGAAGAAATCCTTTATGCCAATCTTAAACTAAACCCAAACAAAACAATCAATATCATAGGATGCTATTTCCCACCAGGGCAAAATATTATACCCCTAGAAAATCTCCTGAGCTGGGCTACTGTATATCTACCCCAGGAAACCATCATTCTCAGTGACTTTACCATCAACTGGCTATCCTGTAATAGCAGTCTCCCAATCATTAACCTTAATCTCCATGGGTTCACTCAACTCATTCAATCCCCTACCTGAATCAACAAAAACCCTAACAATCATACCTTACTTGACTGGATCCTAGTCAACAAAGCCCCTCACTCTTACCTAGCAGGCTGCTTACCTGACAGTCTTAGTGACCACTCCCCCACTTTCCCAATTCATCACCATGCAAACAGTCTGAAGCCCATTATCCACAGGCAAATATGGAATAAGTCCAACTTCACCCCCAACTCCTTCATCTCTTCCCTGCAAAAAATTAACTGGTCACCACTAAAATACCTTAACCTAGATGAGGCTGTCCACTTCTTCAACAGTACTTTCCTCTCCATCCTAAACACCCATGCTGCTGTAAGAAATGCCAAAGTCAGATCCAGGTGTGCCCCATAATTACAAAAGACCACCAGAACCCTAATGAAATACAGAGATAAAGCCTGGGAGCACTGGCAACTAACAAAAAATCACTAAGATAGGCAATCATTCCTTGAACTATGCAATAAAGCCAAAAATCATATAAAATTAGACAAATCCCTCTACTATAAATCCACCCTAAACTCTACCAACCACAACCCTAAGCAATTCTGGTCCACTATTAACACTATCCTCCACCCAGGGAAGGTTGATACCCCCCAGCTATCCATTCCCCCCTCCTCCAGCAGTATTGCTGAATCCTTCAACACTTCACTGAAACTATAACATCTCTAAACAAACAACACTTCCCTACAACAGCCCCCCAACTCCTAAGCCTAACCTCCTCACTCCTCTTTTCTTATTCACCTCAGTACCTACCTCCAGCATAAAAAGACTATTGTCAAAACTTAAACCCACCAAACTTGCAGCTGACAACCTCCCCTCTGAATACTTGAAAATTGCAACTGATACACTAGTCTACCCAATTTCAATTCTAATAAACCATTTCATAACAGAAGGCTATGTTCCCTCAATATGGAAAATATCCCACATCATTTCCCTCCACAAAGGCACCCCTCCACTGACCTCTCCAATTACTGCCCCATTGCTATTCTCTCCCCTCTCTCCAAGATACTTGAAAAATGTATCAACACCCAGGTCTCCAACTACCTCCTGGCTAATAATCTCCTCTCTGAAACCAAACATGGTTTCATGCCATATCACAGCACTACCTCCACTCTGCTCTCCTTCACCAACACTATACTTCATCACAAAAACAATGGCCTCTTCTCTACTGCCGTATTTCTAGATCTCTCAAAGGCCATTGACATGGTATCTCATGAGCTACTACACTCTACTCTCCCCAACCTGTCCTTTTCACAATCAGCCTGCAACTGGTTCCATAGCTATCTACATGGATTCCAGCAATCAGTAATCTGGGACGATAACATATCACTCACCTCCCAGTTACTCTCGGAGTTCCCCAAGGGTCTATCCTTGGCCCTCTGCTATTCTCACTATTCACTAACAACCTACTTACTGCCACCTCACAAGCATCTCTTATACAGTACACAGATGACTCTACTCTCATATGCTCTGCCCCCACTCTACCAGAACTACAACAAATCACACAGGAATCATTCCCTTCTGTAGAAAGCTGGCTATCCAATGCTCAACTCCTACTCAACCCAAGTAAGACAAAACTTCTCCTGTTCCAACCTTCCAAAGCCACCCAAAACACCCCCCACTTCAACATTCTTGCCAAAGACAATGCCATTATCTCTCAATCAGTACACACAAAATTACTCAGTGTGGAATAGACAACAAACTTAGATTTGACACCCACATATCTCTCACAAATAAAAAAAGGTTCACAAGAAACTTCGTGCATTATATTGAAGCCACCAATTCCTAACCAAGGTGGCTAGAATCTCCATAGTCAATTCCCAGCTAATCTCCACCCTACTCTATGCATCCCCCTGGATGCTTGTTACAACCAAATTGCTAAATTTGCCACTGGAACCTCCTACTGCAGCCATCATTGTATCTCTCTTAAAGAACTAAACTGGCTAGAACTCCCACAACTCCTTCACTTTAATCAACTCACCCTCCCTCATAAACTTATTAACCACCCCCTTAACATCCCTTCCCTTCAAACCCTTCTCCAACCATATCACACCACTAGACCCCTAAGATTAAGCAACAAAAATCAACTCACTGTTTTCAAACCCAAAAACTCTGCAGGAGAAGCCATATTTTCATGTACCGTATCTAAATTTTAGAACAATCTTCTACCCAGTATAACTACTCTACCTTCCAGCAGCCTTTTCAAGACTGTGCTCAAACTCCACTTAAATTTGCACTGGCTTTGTCTTTGTTCTAATCCAGACTAACACCCCCACCCTTACCTTCCCCTCCACCTAGACTCTTAACCCAACTATACTACCACCACTACTAACCACAGTCAGAAATAGCTAGCTGTCTTTACATACTTTAACATCTTGTCTGACAACTTTGTTGCTAATATTATAATGACAAGAAACTATCTTAACTTGCAACATTTTCTGTATATACTGTTGATAATCAATATCTTGTTATTGTATTAAAGCCAACAATCTGTAATGTTGTTTAGTATTGCTGCAACTTTGTATCTCTATTTATCATGTACATGATGTGGAGCTTTTCTCCCTGGGCATCCACTGAAAAAGGACCTGCGTCCAGTCAGAATTTCCCGGTAAACAAATGTAAATAAATAATATATATATAATTTCAAAAATCTTTTAATAAAAGTTTCATATAATGGGTTAGATTATTAGGAAGTATATGTAGAGAAAAATAATTCTTCAGTATCCAGATAAAGGGGTTATTTAGGATTAGAAGTTTATTGTAATTGGTTCTCTTACTTATATCAAAACAAAGAGCTTCTTGAAATTTCTTCCATTTCACTGAATACTTTTCATTTAATAACAATAAGAAGGTCTTAATCACTGACAAGATAGAGTATAATTTTAAATCTGGAAGGCTTATAACTCCAAAAGACTAGTCTCTCATATAATTTATCACAGATATCCTAGGTTTATTTGGCTGCCATAAAAATTTCAAAATCATTGTATTGAATTCAGGTTCAGGCACCTAGGTGGTGCGATACCCCCCTGTGAGACAGCTGGATGTGGACACATGGCAGGTTGGCACTTTAGCTGCAGTGACAAATGCCTGCAGACAATTCCCTGTGGGAATAGAGTAACCCCCTGCACCCTAACCACAGGTGGCAGACACAAACCCCCACAGTGATACACTCTGCACCCCCCTAGAAGCCACCATGTGTGACTGTCAGTCAAACATGTGGCTGTCATAGGATGCCAAGTGGTAATATGAAACCTGTGTGCTGTGGGCAAAGCCTTTATTAACACAATATGTAAAGTGATGTGTGTAGTGCTTGTTGCATACTAAATCCAAATATATTCACAACTTATAGAAATATGCCACAGCACGTAGGAAATCCTACACATCACTGTAGTCACACTTATGTTGCAAGATGTACTTTAGATGACGCTCCCTTACAACAATAGCCTTCCTATGCTGTGTTACAGGCATCCCTTCAAAAGTGACTCCTGTTGGGTATCTGTCAGGTTCTGTTCCTGTTGCAGAACAGACAGAAGGTTGGACAGCTGCACTGTAGGGCATCCAAGTAACACCTTCAGCCGACAATGCCATGCCTCCACCTGGTTATTAGTCCTCAGGAAGTCCATGTCAGAGACAGCACACACATTCCAAAACTTCAAGGGGTAGGAAGATGTCAGGTGTTGCTGTGATGAGCAGCGGGATGCATATTTCCGTGGTCAGCCTTGCACATAATGATGGTCCAGAAATACACCTATAGGCTTAGCACAGTCAGGTAATGTAGCCACAATGTCCAGAAATGTGGGGATAACATCTTCCAGTGGTAGGAATGCCAATGCAATCAGCATGCAGGTAGCAATTGAGAAAGCAGTGTCCATACCATAGAGGGCCACAAGGTGGTGATGCTGGATCTGGCGCCAAATGATCTGTGCAGAATGGAATAAACACCCCTTCAGAATACTCTTAGGGAATGCCTTATGGCTGGCACAAATCACTGCCTTCTCAAAATCAGTCATACGATACTGTGGAGCCGAGGTGCATACCTGTTCTGCGGCCATACCCTTCAGTATCTCCCACATATTGTATTCAGACTCTGACGTCAATGTCATGAGACAGTACACCAGGAGGACACTCCTTGCTGAGGTGGGGGTGCCAATACATCCATGTAATGTATACAGCTGACAGCATATATCAGTCCATGTTGGGAAGGTGCCATCCCAAAGAATGATGACAGACCTGCACAGATCTGTCAGATTTTGTGATGTAGTTAGTAGAACCAAGGAACCAGTCCCATCCATATCAGACCTTTTATAGAGGATAAAGCTGCCACTACGGAGTGGATACTGGCTGACATCGATATCCGCAAGTGTTACTGAAGGTGTGGACATGGATACCCATGCCCTCTGCCATACCCTGGTTATGCTACAATGCAGGGTGGCACAGCAAGGCATCTCTTGTAGTACATTGTCGTCTGCTGTGCCTAGGACACTCTGCATTACCAGGCTTGGCAGGTCATTGCCGGTTACCGTTCTCTGCCGCAGTTCTGCTCGCAGTGTAGCCACTCGGGGTGCTGTTGCATCTGGGCCGTGCTGGTGTGGCAGTGATGGCATGACCTCTGCAGGCCTTTACTCTTCGCTCTATACATGCCCAGTACCGTTTAAGCAGTGCTTCACTACCAGCATTGGTTTGCCCCATTGGCTGGGCACTGTGCTGTATTTGTTGCCAAGCTGACCAGAGCTATACAGATACATAGATTCCATCATGGTAACACTGCTTGTTGATGGCCTCTCGGTATCCATCACATCCAGTGTAGCAGGGAACAGGATGTAGACATGACTCCGGTACAAGTCACTATCTGACGTTGGGTTTGTTGATGTACACCACCTTGTGTTAGCCTCTGAATTAGCACTGCCTGCCACAGTGGTCCTGTGCAGCTGTCTACACACCACCTTGCTCTGACTGTCTGGTCAGCTAGGGTTTCTCTTTGTGCAGTTCATGCAGCTGTGGGGCTGACAAGTGATTGTAGTCTGGTAGGAGTCTACACAGCTTGCTTGCAACACAGGTTTGACATGTACTAAACAGGTCCCCTTTAACTCCCAGCTATTGCTGCTGGCCAATGAGGGTGTGGGGCCCAGTCTCAGTTTCAGTGACAAAGGTTAAATAGGGAGGTATACCTGTGTTACACCCTTGTCTGCCTACATGGGCCTGCATGCTTGTGTACCCCAGCTTCAGTCACCATTGGATGGGTTTGGCTGCCCCCACAATACACACATGCTTCTGTGGACTCAGAGGTGAGTTGCTACCCCTGCATGTCAGTGTTCCCTTCTACAGTGTTTCTTTCCTACTGTTGGGAGGGAAATCTATGCTTGCCAGGGTTGGCATGTTCCCACCTGCCACTGCACTAGGGGGGCTCTGGCAGGGCAGTGTCTGTCTGTTGCAGGCATGCCTCTCCACCTCTTTTGGTTGGTCATGTGGTAAAGTCATTACCAACAGTGGTACACACAAGGACACTGTGTACTTCTTGCTGTGACAAGCTTAGTCGGTTGATAGACTAACAGGTATTGCATTAGCATGTATCTTCTGAGGGGTATGAAGTCTGAAACTCAAATGTCTGTCTCTTTCTTCTACCTCCACTCTGCTGTTCCACTACATTGCCAGATGGCCACAAGTATGTAGAATATGGGCTACACATATTCTTCACAGTTCAGGGCTGTCTGTACCGTTCTGTACTGTTAGGGGGTGTTGGCAGGGTGCTTGTGGTGTTGTTACTGCTGGATTGGACGTACATGTATGTATCACTCTGCAGTGGCTGCAGCTTCTTTGGGTTTCTCTGTCAGCTTCCCTCAGCATGGATTGTTGTACGGGTTGTGTGTGGACTTGTGATGGACAACAGGTATGCTGCTTTTATGTTATACATGTGTGCGGTCCTTTTTAGCCACTTGTTCAGCTGCTCGGCTGCGTAGCATGGCTGTTTCCACTGTCGGGTGACAGCCCGCATACGTACTTTAGGGGACGTCTCCATTTTCCGTTTTTCACAAAGGCATGGATTCCCACAGCGCATCTCTCTTTCGACTGCACCGCTCTATGGTCTAGCGGTGCCGTGGCCTTCTGCTTTCAGCATTGTAGTTTGTGGGCATTTGTTTCATGATCTACATGCTGGAAACCATTGAATTCTTTAATTAGTGCTTTAGGAAGAATTAGCAATGTAGATTGAATAATGTAGAGTATCTTAGGTAAGATGATCATTTTGATGATTGAAAGTTTTACATCCATTGTGAATAAAAGATGTTTCCATGTATTTATTAAATTATTGATAAAGGAGCTGCAGTTAGTGTAATTTAATTTTATTATATCTATTATATTGTCTGTTAATATGATGCCTAAGTGTTTTAAACCTTCTGATTTAACTAAATATCTAGTATATTTCTGGTTGCAATGGTTAGTATTTGAGGTGATAAGGATTATTTTTGTTTTATTATCATTAAAAATGAAACCTGATTTCTTCTGAAAAACTTCCATAAGATCAAATACAGCTTGTAAGGTTGTAGTTATTCCTTCAGCAGTTAGAAGAATATCATCTGCAAAGAGTTGCACTTTAGAAGTTGTCTCTGCATTCAAACTAATCCCCCTAATATTTGGTTTCATTCTTATATAGTTGGCTAGGGGTTCCATTAAGATAGTAAATAGTAAAGGAGAGAAGAGACAACCCTGTTAAGTTCCTTTATGTATTGGAATGTTTTCTGATAAATGTGAGCCTATCTTAATATATGAATGACTATCATTATATAAATGAGAAATTAAATTAATGAATTTATCAGACAATTATATGTTTCTAAAGTAAGAAATAAATAGTCCTAATTAACCAAATCAAAGGCACAATTTATGTCCAAACTTAATAAAGTTAAATTCTTCTTTGATTCAGTTGCATGATCAAGGATGGTTAATACTCTTTTAATACTGTTGAATGTATTTCTATTTAAAATAAAACTTGTTTGAGCCTCATTAACCAGTCCAGGAAGGAACTTCTTAAGTCTATTAGTGTAAATGGACAGAAAAAGTTTATAGTCAACATTTAAAAGTGATATTGGCCTATATGAAGAACATTTAGAGGGATGGTTATCTGTTTTCAAAATAGGGGAGATGACAGTATGTTTCCAAGAAGGAGGGATAGTAAACAATTATTGACACTGAGAAAAAACTTGATGTAATAAAATAAGTGATTCTTTGGGAAATGATTTATATTATTCTAGAATGATTCTGTCATTACCTGGGGCCTTAATTTGTTTTAGAATATTATTTTTTTTATCTATGAAAGTGAAATGGGTTTATCCAATGCATTAATTTTCTTTTCTAATATTTTATTTTTAGTGCATTTTTTAATAAAGGAACTTACTTTCATTTTAGAGTCTAATATGTTTGCATTTTGATTAATCTTGGTAAAATAATTTCTAAATTCCATTAATATATCTTCTAAATTTGTTAACATCCTCTTTTTTCAGAATATATTTCTTTAATATAATACATTTTATTTAGCCTCTTAGTTTTGATAGCTAATTTCTTTAGTGATTTAGGATTAGCAGAAAAAAATATGAATTTACATTTTTCTAAGGTAATCTTCATCATATGATTAAGGATTTCTAAGTATTTACTATTCAAGGTATTGATTTCCTCAGTTCTATTGGATTTAGTTGTCTGTTTTTGCAATTTAACTTTATCAATTTTTTCTTGAAGAACTTTTACTTCTTTTTCCCAGAACTTTTTTGTTGATGTACCAATTAATTATTCTCCCATATACATATGCTTTTAGAGCATCCCAGATATATATGATGGATGTACCTTTGATGTTATTAACTTTAATAAAATTCTTTGTTTCAGAAGTAATAAAATCTTTAAAATCAGGTAAAGTAGTCAATATGCTGGTATTCTTTTAATTTGAGGATAACAACCAGAATGCTGAAATAACTCAAATGTTATTGCATTATGATCAGATAATGGGCATGAATGAACTTTGACTTCATGTAAGTTATTGATTAGTTGATTTGAGATATAAATTCTATCAATTCTAGAGTATGTGCAGTGTCTTGGAGAGAAATGTGTATAAAAAAATGATTTTGAGTCTGCGTAATCATTAATGTCTCTAATATGAAATGATTCAGGAAATATGTATAAAAAGTGATTTTGAGTATGGAAAATCATTAATGTCTCTAATATGAAATAATTCAGCAAATTCAATCAAAATTTTTACTGGTGATGTTATAATCCTCTTCCTAAAAGCAGTAGAATCCTTCTCATTTACTATACAATTGAAGCCTCCAGCAAATAATATATTTCCCTTAGATAGCTGTACTACTTGATCTAATTGTTGTTTGACTGTATGAAAACCTATTCCAGGAATCCAATATATATTAATGAACGTGTATAGTTTTTTTATTAAGTTCTAAGGTGATAGCACATAGCATACCTTTGTCATCACTATAACTGTTTATTATTCTGGAAATTGGGAGGGAAATATTCCACAAAATCGCCACACTTCTTTTTTTTTTTGTTGTTGATGATGTATATTTCCTATTATTAAGTCTGTCTATGTCTTCCTTTAGTAAATGTGTTTCTTGTAAAAGGGCAACATTAGGATTGAGGAGATTTAAGTATTTATATAAATTTCCCCTTTTGCAGCTATTGTTTAATCTGTTAATATTAATAGAAATATCTTTGAAAGTTGGCATTTACAATAATAAGTGTGTTTACTAATGGTATAAACCTTAGATGAGTAGATGTGTTCATATGTGTATACATTTTTACTGTATTTAAATTGGAATTGATAGGATTGTGATTCAAATGATGTAAGGTTAATATATAGGTTAAATTTCTAAATGCTTTAGACACCAAAAGATAACAAATAGTAACTATATACAAATAAATTTCAACTATATACACCCTTACCCACTTCATGGAGTTCAAAGGACTCCTGATTCAAACAGAGTACTGTTTGAATCAACCACCCCTTACTAACAGCAGTTAATTCCTCTCTGCTACAACAAATTATTAGTATTATTGATTAGAGACAAAATGTATATAGTATTAATATTTTACGTGCAGCTCATAAATTAAGGTATTAAACATTTAAAGTTTGATATATGTGTGTGTTCCTCATAAACAGCATTAATATAAAGAGTTCAAATGTTAGTGTTAATTTAAACAAATTACAGATGGGACAAATCATTAATGAATGTAATAGGGTATATACCAAGATAGGTGTCTATGTTAGCCAAATCAAGACATCCTTTCTAAAATGCACAAACAATCTTAAGACATTGTTATATTTGCATATATGAATATGTTTTTGTATAATAGAACTAAATATAGCAAATAACCTATGAATACACTCCTGTATAGCAAAACAAAGTGATAGCTCAGGTTCTACAAATCAAATATATGTTTCAGTTTCTCATTATTTGAGTTCATAAACATTTCAGTATTTCAAATACGAAAATTAAAAAATTACAAAGCTTCCAAGAAATCAGTATTATAACATTCCACTTAATGAAGTTAAAGTTCACTACTACATTTATGTTCCTTTACAATAATAAATCTCAAACCATAAGTATTGTTAAATATAATATGAAAACTGGGTGCTTGTAATGAGACGTCTTATAAATTTTCCCCTCTAATATGTTTTTAAAATCGTATGTACAAACAACACTGTTTTCCTATCCTATTTTTTATTGTTTTTGTATATTGCAAAATGTATTTCAAAGGATGGCTAAAATATGCAAACCATAAATGTATAAATATTAACTTGTGGTCAGAACACAAGATGTATATGCATAATGTAAAGGTATATAAAATAAATGAGAATAAGTCGACTAATTACATTATACCTTATTGATGTTAATTATAATCAATACAATCTTGAAGCAAAGCATGTGTGTAATTGGTTTAACACTATCTTTATTCAGAATAGATGTAGGGAAAAGATAAACAGTTTCCTCGTCATATTTCCCCTTTCGCCCCGTATTCATTCATCCTATTATATACCCTCCCTCTCTTTCTTCTCTCAGTACAGTTCATAGAGAAGGTGGAATTACCAGGTGGGAAAAAAGTGTTTGTAATCGCAATGACTGGAATTAGAAAGATATTATATTAATATAACTAAAACATTACTCTTAATCACATTTGTTACAGGCAGAGCTGTCAGGAGTTATGTTTTGTAGTATTTACTGTAACATGAGTTCATTGTGGAGAATGATTATTTCATAAATATATTTACTTAAACTCAAATGAATGTTCTAACCATTTAAGTTACAAATAAGTTATATAACATACATATAGTTACAGTTATAAAGGGTTATAATATGTAAATACATTCATTTAGATAAAAAGGATTAGCAATGACATAGGATTTTACTTTTTCAGTTGCTACTGCAAAGTATGATGCTGTTGTCTTAAAAACTGCAGTGTGGAATATACAGCTCAGTTCAAAGTCAGCAGAACTGTTATAAAGTATTAAACTTACTTTTATTTTTTTCTACATTTAAAGATCTTTGGTATCACTGTAATACACTCTGCAAGTCATTCATTTAGATAAAATTAATTAATTAAATGGGATTTAACTAATTCAGGTGCTACTGCAAAATGTGAAGCTGTTGTCTTTCATATAAAGAAAAGCAGTAACCAGAAAACATTTGTATACTTCTGCATAGAAAATGCAATTCAAATCATGTTCCGCAAAACTGTTAGAATAGTATTATTAAACTTACTTTTCTTTCTTGCAACTTTTAGAGATCTTTGGGATCAGTGTAATATATGCTACAGGTAGTGTTTGAACATTTCCTTCAGTTCCTACTTTTAAGGGTCAAAATTGACTTTGTAATGGACATACGGCATTGCAAACACAAAGTAAGACACGCCTTTTAAAAAACAGCGATACAAAGACTCGAGTGTTCATTCCAAATGGTACTTGAAGCTATTCTTATTTTTTTCAGCAATAACTTTTCTTTCTTTCTATATTTAGATAACTTTGGAATCACTGTAGTATATGCCCCAAGTAGTGTTTGAAGATTCTATTCAATTCCTGCATTTAAGGGTCAGAGTTCGCATTGTTTGTAATGGACTTGCAGCATTGCAAACACAAAGCTAGACAAGCTATCCTTAAAAACAGAGACACTATGGCTCGAGAGTTTATTCTAAGAGATACATTGAAGCTTTCCCTCTTATTATTTTCAGCGGAAACCTTCTAATTAACGAAAAAAAAAATGGATTTGAGCATGTAAACAGCTCGTGAACCATGGAGCACTGCAAAATTACTGAAATCAAGTCTTCACATTACATGTATCTCTAATATAATGTATTGTCATCACAGAAGTATCCCTAGCAGAAATGATAGAAGAGAAAATAAAACAAACAATACAAAAAGGAGAAAGAAAAATGAAGCAGAGAGATAACATCTCCAAAATTCAATTCTGGCAGTAAAACACCACAGAAACAGACTCCATAAACTTCATTAATGTCACCATTTCAAACAAATAAATGCAACCTTCATTCCCCACCCAGCAAACACAAATCACCTGGCAGTTTCAATCTTCCCATCAAGTATTCAAGACTAATTTTATTAAAATTCTTTCAGATGGGACTTATCTTATTAATTGACATATGTTTCAATGAGTCCTAAGGACCACAAAAACTGTAAAACATATTGTTAGATATCAAGAGAACTGAAAAAAATAATAAAAGAAAACAGTTATTTGTCTTTCAACTTCTTCTTTTTCTCTGAGGATTTCCTAGAGTTATTCTCAGCAATTCTTTTCAATGCAGGATTTGTCCATTCCATATCTTCTATTTCGTCAATTAATTTATTTGTTTTTATGTAAGAGACATCTGAGTCAAGGTCATCAAAGATATTAATTCCTTCTGTGAGAAATAATTTTAGTCTAGCAGGAAACAAAAGGTGCACCGTTATTTGATTCTTTTTTAGTTCCCTAACTCATTACATCTGAGTGACACCTCCAGGTGCATCTGCAGTTAACTCCTACTGACACCTCTAGGCGTCAAATATTGCTTGTTCATAATTGCATCAATAATTTCAAAATCATGCCATGTACACGATTTTAAAATATTTCATCTTAAAGCTTGCACAATGGCAAACTCAACTGCATTAATATTTGACCTCTGTCTAGTGCAGGTAAATAGATACTATATATTAACTGTTGTTTTAATCATATACATTTATATAGATATAATTTTCACATTTTTGTAAATATTTCAACAATCAAGTATCACAGATGGAACTCCTTAGCCTCATATGAAAGCTCTCAATTAGATGAATAAAATGCTGCTGACAGTATGTGTGTAACTTGAGTGGTTGCTGAGATATTGTAAGTTGTTTACAGAATATTACAAATGCAATATTTACTATATTTACTGTGACTTATACAATTCAGTTTAAGACCTAGAATCTAAAGAATACTACCAATATAAAAAAATAGTCTGCGCTGAAGAGAGTGCCAATTATACTTCTTTCATAATCCCTATGGTTCTAGAGATATGAACATTTGTTTGAAATGTGAGGACATCATTTGATTCTGTCAAAAGGCTTAGAAGGTACAGTGCAAACTTCCTGAACTCCATTGGCGTGAATGAGTTAATAATAGGTAGAAAGACCTTCATTTTAGTCATAACTGCAGTAGAATAATCATTGTCAAAACGTACAATGCTGTCATTTAGGGGACTTGGATCATGCAGTTTTTAATACTAACTCTCTTTATCTTGTGTTGATATAAATTTCACAAGAACAGATCTAGGAGTATTTTTATTAGGAGATGAAACAATGGATCTGTGTACCCTTTCAATTCCATATGAAAGGGCTTCAGGAAGATTTAAAACAGTTGGTAACTGAGTAGTTAAAAAACTCACCATGTTACTTCCTTCTATGTTATTTGGTAAACCAAAAATCCATAGATTATTTATTCGTGACCTATTTTCTAAGTCTTCTATTTTATTTTGAAGAGCAGTGTTCTGTTTTAAGAGAAACTCATTGCTATGTCTCCCTCCTGAAGTCTTCTATCCACATCATTGAGAGATTGTTCTATGTCAGAGATCTGGGATATCTGAAGTTGTAATTCCTTAATAATTAAATCCATCTGTTTTGAGGATTTCTGTTCAAAGACATCTATTTTTCTGTCCATTTTGTCTAGTTTCAATGACATCTCTAGTAAGGTCATTGTCAAAGATAAAAGTTCTTTCTTAAGAGAAGAGTCTGAAGAATTGTTCTTGGTGTAACTAACTCATCATTCAGGCATAGATGTTGTAATATGCTGTCTGAAGGTTTTGACAGGAAAATTTCAAGGTTTATACATTTTTTAAACAATCCACAAGTAGGTTGATAGAAGTCAGAAAATACCAAAAACGTCCAATTGAATTGTTTTTGAAATTTAAATCCTGTCAGAAATATGAAGACTTGGCAGAGCTGGAAGAAACTGCTGCTAGTTAGTGTACATCTTGGCCACGCCCCCGGTCAAGTATAATTCTTGAAGTATGTAGGAGAGTGGTACTGAACTGAGAGAGGTGGTGACAGTTTACATGACACCTTTACCCCACATAGAAAAAAATGGAAAAATAGGTGGTTGTTGGTGATTATGATGATGATGGTGGTGGTTCTGCCAAAATTGCACTCTTCCTTTCTGTTCCTTAATAGCTCTCTATTGGGTATATTATGTGAAATTCATGCGTATATCACTGGGTGATTGCATGTTATTGTGTCATTGTTGTTGACTGCATTTTTGTGTTTTCACACTGTGAAGATTATAAAGCATTGCATTTGGAAGCTATGGTTATTACGATATTCTTACATTAAATACATTGTAGCATTCCTTCTTATATTGTATAATTAATGTAATTGTTGAATAGCAATTACTCTATTGTCCCTGTACCAGATGAAACTGTAAGTTTCCTTCAAATGTTTACAAAGCTGATTGCTAACTTTTTGTAGCTAGCTTTCACTCTTGATTGACTTTGGCATGAAGTTGTACTGAGAGCTTTTCTTCCCTAATTTTTCCAAAAGAAAGTCCTTTTAGTTTTTTGGTTTATTAGCTGTTGGTGTACAGAGTATAATTTGCATTTGCTGTTACTGACTTGCTATCATAAAGAAACAGTACTCCAGATGTAATGGTATAACAAGACTGTAAGAGAAGTTAATAATAGGGTAACTCTTGCAATGATAGGGAGTCACTTGACTATACAGAGAGGAAGGGCACTATTCAGAAAGGCTACCATGAAGTGTAACGAAGGTGTACACCTTCTGGTAACTATTTTTGATTCAGAGACAACCCCATCACAGTGCTGCAACATGAAGATGTGTAGCACTGAGGTGGATTGTATTGTCGGCCATGCTAAATGCAAATGAGGCATTCCTGAGAAGGGGCCTATGCTAGGTAGCCATGTGCTCTCCATCAGAACTGCCTGCAGAAAGCATTTATGAATCAGTCACTCTGATGTATAAGTTAAAATGGCCACTCTTGGCTGCTCATGTTAATGAACATGGCCAAAAGTTGTGTTCATCCACTGAGGCAGAGGTAAGTGATGGGCATTGCAATGGACAGGTAATGTTGAAGGTGTGTGCATGTGTGTATGTGAGAGGCTGCATATGTGAATGCATGTGTAAGCGTGTGTCTGCATAGGAAGTCACAATTGAGGTGCTAGTGAGGGGTAAGGTAGGTTTGCATGTCAGTGGGGGTGGGGTACTGTGATACTTCCACACTCCCCTAGAGTAATAAGCAAATCCTGCAACATTATTTGGGAGGAACCACTAGATGCCAGGGATAACTTTTTCATCTCATGGCTTAATGGCATTTAAGGTCAGGGAAAGCATTAGCAGCCAGGGATAACTCTTTAACAGTGTGCCGTAAAAATACTTATAAAAAAAAAAGATAGTGTGAGTCGGGAGCTACACACTAGGGATACTATAAATAGCGTGACTTAAAAGTACTAAAAAAGATTCAAACCTTGCACCCTCTCACGTCAGATATTAGGCCTCTGCACCTACATTAAGCACCAGAGATAAAATGGGAATAAAACTAGAAAAAAAGAGTCACAAAGGAGGGGTACAAAGGTGGTAAACCCTGCACCCCTGACATAGAAAACAGTGGCATCCACCTGCTACACTTACTTACATGTCAGTGCAGTGGATTGTTTTATCATATTATGAGGACCTAGGGGAATTTGTCAAGGCCTGCAACAGTTTGTGAGTTACAAGAGAGAAACAGACAGGACACATCTAAACATACCTCTCAACCTCATACCTCAAGACAGCTTGACAAAGACAAAATGAATGGTGGGACCAAGACATACAATCAGGGATGGATTTTAATTATTACTTGTAGACCTAAAAAGTCAGTACAACAACTGCTTTCGTATTAGCATGCTGTTACTGAAGGATATGAAATCTGAAACTCTCCTGTTTGACATTAATGACTGAGTATAATCATCCATGAGTTCATTGTGGAAACAGCCCCCTTTCACCACATCTCTTACCACAAGTGGTGGGAATGTTTCAGAATCATCAGGGCAGTGATTTTCTCTAGAATCAGCAAGTGAAATAAATAAAAAAAATATATAATACAGCCTTGCTGACTTATTTGTACAGGAGTAAGTGAACCATATCCAGCACTGTATGCAGAACCTAACTATGCAGGACTATGAACAACATCCTGAACAGTGTGCAGAATATAACTGTGCAGGAATGTATGAAGGGTACATGAGCCTGTCAGCAATACAGGTTAGTTTCAATGTTTCCCTCTGGATGGCTTCAGTCAGACATGTTTGAATGTATCTGTTCAAGTGTCACAGTTGGGAGTTAGTGTAGAGGACTAAGGCTATAAACTGGTAATGAGCTGCTGCTAAATGTGGTGCAGAGTTTGATTCCCTAAACCGGCAATTACATATTGTATGGCTATGACCAAGTTACATAGCCAGACTGTGCTTTTAGGCAGTTGGCAAATTGGGTTAAGATCCTCAGTGGTTTCCTGGACCATGCAGCTAGTAACAACCTATGGAGCTATAAGCCAATAAACTTTAAAATGGCAGTATAACAAGCTGTTGATATTCTCTCTTTTTGTGATGCTTGTCTGTGTGCGTGTGTGTGTAGATACATACATATAGATGTTTCAAACATGGCAAAAAATAATTTCTAGCCTGACAATATGCCACATTAGTTATTCCCATAATAAGTGTCCAGGTTGTTCTTGAAAATATCTAAACTAGTGCTTACTTTAATGTAGTTTGGGTGTCTAGTTCATGCATAAGTTATTGTCTCAACGAACCAATTAGTATACCTCACATTACTATATAATCATCTACATAGGTAACATAATGATTCTAAATTCCCTTTATGCCTGAATAAGGTGTCCTCTTACATATCTGTAAGCGACACTGTTCAAGTTCAAGTTCAGATGTTTTAGTCTTTCATAATAATTTAAATGTTCACATCTGTTGATGCCCTTGATATATTTTTGCTGTACTCTTTCCAATATACTCATGCTAGTTTTCCTTATAAGGTTTCCACATTGTTATTCAATACTCAAGTTTGAGTCTAAAGTAACTAATAAACAATGATTTCTCATTTCTGATTTCCTAGACTTTTAAACCTTTTTATACAACCTATAGTTCTGTAACCATCATCAACCAATTGGATGATATGATCAAAAAAACTCAAAGCTGGATCTACCCATATACCCAGGTCTTTAAATGAATCTGCAGTTTCAATCATTGTGTGCTGTATTAAATATTCACCTTTCATTTTATGTATCCTGAACCTCATATGCTTTGTTTTGATGAATTTATCAGCATATTATTCTCCTGTGCTCGAATGGTCAATTTAGTCAAGCTCTTTTGCAGACATTCTGTTACACATGTAATCAGTTTACCCATTTTCAAGTCATCTGCATATAAACCTCAGAACACCTCAAATGAAAAAGATAGATCTGAAAGATATTATATAGGTGATATTGGAGAAAGATACAACCTAAACAAGTATGTGCCTAAGAATGAACCCTATAAGACACTCTGATTGTAACCTAGAATTTCATCTGTCCAATTATTGCACAATACTTGCCATATCCTATTAATAAGCCATGCAGCTATCCATCTTATCAACAGTACATCAATACCTTGTTATTTTAATTTATTGATCAGTGTTTTGTGTATGATCCTATTAAGTTAAATCTATATAAATTACATCACAGCACAATTCCTCATAGGTTCATAGGTTCATAGGTTCATACTAGGCTATCTGCCCGAGGGCATTTACAAGCCTAGCCCATAGTTTTGTGGCTTACGCCACCCCTTTAATATGGGGAACTATACCCATTATTTTGCTGTGCCTCTGTCGAGCAGTGACACTGAGGTAATCCCTGGGGTATATCTGCGATCTCCCATCCATTGGTCAAGATTTCTCTTGAACAAGGCCAGCGAGGTGCTCTGCCTCACATATACCGGGATTTTATTCCACAGCATAGGGAGTCTTTGGGTGATGAATCTATCCCTCCAGCACATCCTATTAATAGCCGTGTCGAGGTTTAAGTCTCCGCCCTTGTGGCTCTGACGGATCTAGATTTTTGAGGTGAAGCATATTCATCAAATCTGGGTTTGACATGGCCTTGTATGTTAGGCAAAGGTCACCTCTGAGCAAGCGGTGGCGACTGAATAGAGCTGGAGTTCTTTCAGTCGGGCAGCATAGGACAGATGTTTGAGACCCTTTATCCTTTTGGTGAGGAACTTTTGTGGCCTCTCCAGCTGCTGCAAGTGTCGGGTCAGATACATTCCGAATGGGGCATTGTACTCAATCATTGGTCTGATGAGTGATGAGTATAGGGAGACTATGACCTCCCTTGATCTAGATGAGAATCCCTTCATGATAAGGTGGGCAATGTAGAAGGTCTTCCTAACTACTTTAGCTACATGGGTGTCGAATGACAGACTACTATCAACCTGGGTCCCCAGGTCCCTGATAACTTCTTCTGTGCTCAGTGGATTGCCACCTATTTGGTAGCTAGGGGTAACCTTGTTTTTCCCGAAGGGTATGACTATGCATTTTTGGCATTTGACTTTAGGCCATGGCTCTGGCACCAGTTATCCGTATCTGTGAGACCCTTCTGAAGGATATCTGTGTCAGATGTGTTTTCTACTATGGCGCCCAGTTTGCAGTCATCTGCAAACTTTGTCAGCCATAACCCTCCTGTGTTTGCTTGTACTTGGAAAAGTAGATGCCAAACAAGAGTGGGCCCAGGACTGAGCCCTGTGGTACACCACTTGTGACAGGCTTTGAGTCTGACATGGCGCCAGCAACTCTGACCCTGTGGGTTCTGTCAATCAGCCAGTTTGCAACCCATCTTGTGATGTATGGGTTAACATTTAAGCTGATGAGTTTTTCAATGATACCCGAGTGGGGTATTGTATCGAAGGCCTTCGCCAGATCGAGGTAGGCTGTATGGACTGCCTTTCCTCATCAATGGCTTTGGTGACTGTTTCGAAAAAGTCAACCAAGTTTAGAAGGCATTATCTGCCTTTGACAAAGCCAAACTGGGATGGATCCAAAGTCTGCAAATTCCCTATGTCTTTATTTATGAGGTCCATTATGATCCTCTCCATGGCTTTGCAGATAAGGCTTGTCAAGCTAATGGGCGGTAATTTCCAGGGTCGGTGGAGGCACCGCCTTTGTGAAGTGGGACCACAGTTGCAGTGCGCCACTCCTGGGTGCGTATCCAGAGGTAAGACTATGATTAAACAGCTGTCCTAGCTGTGGGTTTAATTCCTCGTTGAGTTCGTGGAGCACACAGCCGGGGACACCATCAGGTCCCATGGATGCTGTGTTTTTGCTTTGGAGAGAGCAGTTCTCACTTGGGCGTTGGAGATGTTTGGGGGCTGCAATCGCTTGGTATAGATATCTCTCCTTTTGGGGAGAAGTTTGCACTGAACCTGTCAGCCAGTATGTTGGCAATGTCTGTAGGATCAGTAATCTTCACATCATTTTGAACTAGTTCTGAGCATATCTGAGAGTTTCCTCCCAGGTTTCTAACATAGCTAAAAAAGGCCTTATGATTGTCTTTTGAGTCTTTAGCTATTTTTCTCTCAAAAATTGCTTTGGATGATTTTATGAGAGCTCTTAGTTTTTTACTTATAGTGATCAAGGGTGTCTTACCTTTTAAGGATTTTGCTCTATCTTGTAGTAGCTTCCTCCTTTTGTTGTAGAGTTTGTTTATGGCTGGGGTCCACCAGACTGGACGCTTGCCTTTGGTACAAAGAGTCTTTGTTTTGCTTGGTATTGCCTTATCCATGCAGTCCTGCAGGTGCTGGTAGAAGGCATTTGTAAGTGATTCAGCGGCTTGAGTACTGTTTTCCGCCGGCTCGGGGGCCTTAAAGGAGACCACACTAGTCTTTAGAAGTGTGAAGTCGGCTTTCGAGAAGTTCTTTACTGTGGTCTTTTTTATTTCAGGTGGGGGTGGGATGAGGACCTCCAGCGAGATTAGTTTGTGATCTGATCTCACCAGTGAGGGGTATACTTGCGGTGTTGAACATTGTGCTCCCATGTTCGTGATGATGAGATCAAGTATGTTTTCTCCTCTTGTGGGGATGGTGACTAGTTGTTCCATGGCATTTGAATTTATGAATTCCAGGAACTTTTGGGCTAGGGTGTTTGGGCTTGAGTAGTGTTCCCAGTCTATATTAGGGTAATTGAAGTCACCTAGTATGATGGTGTTTGGTGATACATTTATCCCTCTAGTGTTTTCAGGAAGGCCATGTGAGGTTCCTGAGTTTGTGAGGGTGGCCTGTAACATGCTACAATTTGCAGAGCAGTCTTGCCTATGGTTAATTGCACCTGGATGGTCTCCGATGCATTGTGCGTTGCCACCAGTCTTGAGGTGTGGGTGTCCTTGATGAATATGGATACCCCCCTCCTTTCTTGGTATTGTCCGGATTTTGGGGCCGGAACGCATGATAAGAGGTAAAACCTGATAGTGCTGGGGTGCTCTCAGGAGCCTTGAACCAGGTTTCTGTCACTGCACAGACATCGATGTTCTCCATACTGAGAAGGGCCTCGAGTGCGTGCATTTTGAGATTTAGACTTCAGGCATTGAGCAGCATTACCCTTAGTTTTTTTTCCTTTTTTGTGTTCTAGGGTGGTAGGTTTAGAATTTGAGCCTTGCCTAAAAAAGGCACTATGGGGTGGCAAGAGCCTTTGCCAATATCCGAATCCCAGGGTGACAGGTGCAAGCCGTCCCTTGGCAGCGTGGCTTGTCCAGCATGTCATCCCAGGCAGACAGACATTGGATCCCCTTTGAATGACACCAGAGTTTAAGCCAATTGTTAAAGCTGATCATCTTATCTCTGTATTGTGGCATCATTCTTGGTGAAGGTAGGATACTGCTCAAGGTCAGGGTCATACCTGTCTGGGCTACATAATCAGAGAGCTCCTCAATGTCTCTTTTCATGTAGTCCAAGGAGGTACGTCTCAGGTCATTGACACCAGCGTGGACAATGACTGAGTCGTATTTGTACCTGCTGTTGAGAGACCTGAGTGCTTGCGTTATGTGGTGGATTCTAGCGCCCAACAGGCAGCTTACTGTGACCTTCTCCTTACTCAGTCTGGTGAGCGGGACGTCAGTGTGTCTGACTATGGAGTCACCAATGACTAGTGTGTCTGGCATTGTGTTTGGCCTTAAGGGCTGTGACTGTTTGACACTCTGACTGTGTGGTCTATGTGTTGCAGGTGTTGTGTTCTGAGGTGGTGGTTGTTTGGTTGTCTGCTTTGGTGGCCTCTGCTGTTTTGGTAGATTTTTGATCAGAGCCGCCGAGTATGTCTTTGTGTGTTTATGTGTATGATTTGAGGTTGTGATGGTACTATGTGAGACTGGATCTATAGTGTGTGTGGTAACCTTCTCCTCCTGACTGGTCTTGCCAGTCCTATGTTGAGAGAGCTCAGCCTCCAGTTTGGCCGTATAGTTGCATCTCTCGCATGTATTTGTGTTTTGTGGGAGGAGGAGAGGGTTGTCTGTGTACATGAGGCAATTGTAACATTGCCTCAATATTCCCAGGTTCACCAGCTGAGCAGGAGAGGACACTAGCAACTGATCCCTCGACATGCTAGAAGGACTAGACAAACAACTTTAAAAGAGATTCCGGGGATGTGGGTGACCGAGAAATGGGGTTTGCCTTTTTGGGGTGCTATCTATAAGAGTGCCGTATCAAGGTAATAAGTACTGTAGGAGCAAGTGCTAGGTTTAACAGATAGAGAAAAGTCTACTTGGAGTCAAGTAGAGATGATCTTTTTAGGTATAAGAGAAAGTGCTAGTAACAGGGATGCTTAAAGGTAAGATTGAAAAGAATGCACTCTGCAGTGTGCACTAGAGAAGTTAGATATGAAAGTAGGTAACTTGAGTTTTACCTGTTTAAAAAGTTAAGGTTTAGTGGAGAGTTACTATTTTTAAAACAGCAAGATGAACTGAAAGGGGTGGTTACTTTTGTATTTTGGTACTATGAAATACTGTAGGATGGCCAATAAATTTAAATAATTGAAGGGGTGGGATTTCAAAAGTGATGGTTTTGTGATTACTCACATAAGCCAGTGAAAGTAGAGAGAAATGAGATATATGGTCAGATTAACATAATAGGCGGGCAACTAGAAAGACAGTGGTATTTAACAAAACAACTTAAATGGGTGGGAGGGAGGGAGGGAAAAAATTCTGCCTGACTCAGAACAGAGAGAGCTGTGGTCTCTTTTGAAGTTTTAATATGCTGTTAAAACAGAATGCAAGCAAAACACAAGGTAAAAAAAAACAAACTACAGTATTCAAAATATAGAAAGGCAATACAGAAATACAAAAAATAACAGCAAACTAACCTTTCCTTCACAGCAAAGTGTAGCAGAGTCTGGATGAGCCTTTCTGGTAAAAAGCTGTTATGTCATTCATAGCTGTTATTATATTGTTATAGAAAATCATTTTGCTGGTATAGATCTATTTTCAGTATAGATCTATGTCATGCTGATATATGGTTTCAAGTCCCAACTTTTACAATTCTGACAATAATTTAGCCAAAATAACCTTCTCCGTTATTTTCCACAACATGAAAGTAAACTTAAGGGTCTGTATGTCTCTGGGTTTGTCCTACCCCCTTCAGCTTAAAGATAGGTTTAACAAATACATGTCTCCAATCTTGAGGAATCTACCCACATTTAAGTGACCTAGTAAATAACAGATATCAAAAACTGTACTGTTTACTGCTGTTTTAAGTGGTCAATTGCAAAAGTGTGCTGATCTAACCTGTCTGAGTTGGGGATGGCTGGTGGAAGGCTTATTGTGTGCTTTCCTGATTGGTAGTTAGCTTAAAACCTTTTTCTCTTTGCTCGTATTTAAGCTTCATGTTTGCAATAGCTTTGTCAGAGATATTCAGAGATGATCATCATTTGGCGACTTTGTTACAGATTGCTGAGATTCTGCTTTCACCTGGAGCAATCCATTACTAAATAGGCAAAAATAAGTATTTTGTTCCACTTCTTTTATAAATTCTGACTATATTTTAACAGTTTCTTATTTATTTATTTAACATTTGTTGGCCAGGAGAAAGTCCGACTAGGACAGAGCCTATTTTCAGCAGAGACCCAGTGAGAAACATTCCAGATGCATGTCTATGGAATGTGGGAGGAAGCTGGAGCACACAGAGGAAACCCACATGAACAGATGGAGGAAATGCAGACTCCATAGAGAAGGCACACCAGCCAAGAATCAAACTGGAAAAGCTCTTGCTGTGAGGCAACAATGTTAACTGTTTCACCACTGCACAATTTCTTAAGTTATTTACAGTTTTCTTTGCACTTTATTTATAAAAAACTGCATTGTATTACATGGTGTTTGTTAGTTGTAGGGCTTTTGTAGGTACTTTGTGTGGTCTTGTTACACTTGGGCTCCAAATCAGCTATTCTATATTAAGAAGATTTTTTTCTGCACCATTGTGGTGGAAATGTGCTGATCTAACCCGTGTGAGTTGGAGATTGCTGGTGGAAGTCTTATTGTGTGCTTTCCTGATTGATAGTTAGCTTAAAACCTGTTTCTCTTTGCTCATATTTAAGCCTCACATTTGTACACTGTTGTACAGCAGCAGTTAGCAGTGCACAACATTTAGCAGTGCCCTGTATAAAGCCCTTCGTCTCAATTTTTCCCTAAACAGCTGTCAGTGAAACCCTTCCAAGTGTTTCTGCTGCTCTAGGAGAAACTCAGTTGCGACAACAAAAAATTCACCCAAAGGAGCAGTAACTGAATAACAAACCAAAAAAATAACAAGTTGACTAGGTGAAAGAGCTTAATCTTTTATAAATAAATGATTATGCGTGGTTGGTAACTTTTTTGGTGGCGTTTTGTTATTTTTTTGTTGGTTAGCAACTCAGTTGCACACTGAGCAGTAATGCCTTACTGATTAACTTTAGCCTACACAAATTATAGGTCCCTCTTGTAGTCTCAGAGCTGCAGCAAAGTCCTGTCAACCTAACCCATCCCCTTCCCTAATAAAACATACAGTAAGAATCTGCTATCATGGATGGACAGTTTCCTATTCTTTCTGGCCATCCTGATGGACATGGACATCCTGAGGCAATGTAACAATTGTCTCATGTATACTGACAACCACTTAGTCCTCAAACAAATACTTTATGTCAGAGATGTAGTTATATTATATAGGTGATATTGGAGGCAAGACTTTCACATAAGGACCAATCAAATGCCAAACAGGTTGTCAGCACACACACATAACTTCCCACATTAAATAAGGACATGACACATAAACTCACGTATGTAGAGATACTGACTAGTAACTTATCAAAAGATCAGAGGTGTCTCAAATAGAAACCACTTACACACATAACAATGTAAAAAACAACAACAAGACATAAGACACACATAGCAATGTCTCAACAAATAATCCCATAAAGTGTAACCGCACAGCAGTGAGACACATGGATGTTCCCCCTCAACAGGTTGGATCAATAGGAGGTTACAGTTATGAGTGCTGACGTTTCAACAGAGAGCCAATCTTCCTTCATCCTTAATCTTTTTCTTCCTCTCCCGATCCTTTCCTTCTGGATAACACATTTCACTGTTTAACCCCTTCCTTCCCTTCTTGTCTACAGCCTCTCACTCTCTAAATTAATATCTGCTAAATTCCATTCTGTCCATATCTTATGTTTGTTTGCGTCTTTCGGCTTTTCCTGGTTAGGGGTCGCCACAGCGGAACTTCGGTCCGCAAATGATTGGCAGTTGATTTTTACATACCGGCTTCCCAGGCCTGATGCACAACCTTCAACAAAGGTACGCCCATTCACGCATGTCTCCACACAGAAGACGCTCTAGCTGAGAATCGAACCGGACAGCATCTTACTGTGAGGTGACAACGCTATCGCAGCACCACCACCGCGGTCTGTCCATATCTTATAAATTATCTATATATGGTAAATTCAGATGTTGATTACTCATATCATAACCTAAATGTTAAAACCAAGTTAACATGTATAGGTTGCTAATGATCTTTCTTATTTTTAAAACTAAACATATGACTATACTTTATACTTTGTTTATTCTAAATGTAGTATATGCTTATTGTTAAATTATGCATGGTTACACTTTTAGTTTGTAATACCAGGCTAAACCTGAAAATGGTCCATGGGAATCAGTGTTCTGCCTCAGTTAAGAAAGAATGTATTTATTTGATTTTATTTTATTTGTTTTCTGGGGTAGAACACTGTTCTCCATGGACATTTTTCAGATTCAGCCTGGGAGATTTAGGCTAGCTTTAAAATGTTAGGCAATGGAGGCTGGGGGAATCAAACCTTGCACCATTGGACAACAGGAAACAGTTCATTGACAGCTCCTTAATCCTGAAAGTTAAGTGCCAGACAATAATAAGTAAATAAAAACGAATAATAAATAAATAAAGAAATAAACAAGGAGTCATCACCCTAATCTGTAAGGTTCATATGTCTGTAGCAAAATTAATTTTTTAACAGTTTTATAAAAAAGATTAAATTAGAAGCTTGCCTTAACCTTGGAGGTAGTTTAAGTTATGGCAAATCTTGCTATGAAAAGAGTCCCCGTTACCTGAAGTGTTGCATTTTTAAATGCTAATCAGCAATGACTTGTTCTTCTGGTGGAGTGACCCATAAAACTAACGTCAACTGTCGTTGCAAGAATGTTGCCCTTTAAACATTTCTGTGCTATTATCAAGTCACATTCTAGACATTGTGAATATGGTTACATCTACATTTTTAATTGCACTTGTATAATGCCTATGAACTTTTTCCATCCATTCACAATACTCATATTATAAATGCAAAACACAGAGCTGTATTCTACATGAGCTATATCAATATGTTACATAAAGGTATCATATCGGAAGGATCTGTAGACGTGATAGAGGTAATACAACCCTAATAATATGGAAACTTCTGTCAGTAATTGAGTGTGCATTTGCATCAAATAAAAAAATGTGTCATCTACTAAGATGCTCAAATTCTTGGCTATTTAATATGAACCAAAATATTATTAATAGAATATGGGCACTCACCATTCCTAGTAGCAATGTGAATAATATATCATTTACCCACATGGAATGAAGTTTTATTCTCAGTGACTAATAGCTTTATTAAAGCCAACCGTTGTCGAAGAACTTTTTTGATCGTTCATTGTGTTGTTACAATCATCCCCAACTTCATATGATCAGCCAATTTGCTGTTCCAGATTTTACTAGTAACTGGGATTGTAGAAATCCAAATATTAAATTAAAAATATTTATTTATTTTTAATTTATTTTACATTTAATTACCAGGAAAGTCCGACTGGACAAAAATCCTATTTCAGAAGAGACTTTAGAAGAAAAGCTCGACATTTAACATGTAACAATGATTATAATTACAAATGCAAGGTTTACATATACATGACTTGACATTTGTGTTCCCATATAAATTGGCTAAAAATACACTCATGTAAATGTTACTTATTAATGGTATTTTGCATGGTCTAGTACAGGAAAAGAGAGAACTATTCTTTAAAAAAACAAAGTTAGGTACTCTGTCAGGAAAATGAATGACTTATAGAATGTAAACCAGGTATTAATAACATTCGGTTTTCCTGTGAAAGACTATCTGTTATTTTGACACTTCTTTGTCAATTACCCAACCAAGCACTGATCCATCTAATAATGTAAGCATTCACATTTACTGATGTTATCTTTTGAATAATTGATAAATGAGCAACCAAATGTAAAACCTTAATATGATCACAAAGATGACATTTACAGGCAGTTCTTCATAAAGTGCCTGATAAATATAATTATTATTATTATTATTGTCTCCAGGCTGAGACTGAAATATATCCAATGGGATCTGTGCTCTACCCCAGTTAACAAATTTAAAATAAATAAATTAATTCACTCATTCATTCATTGTTTATCATAGTGCAGTGAGTTAGCTCGGCACGATTGTCCTATAATGAAATCATGCTGAGACTGGTTTACATTTAACAAGAACTGGTCTGAGATTAAGCCTAAGTGTATCCTTTAAAATGCTTTTACAAACATCCTTGTCAGACTGACAGGCCTGTTATTATTGATGGTGTCAGTGTCTCCAGTTTTGTGGTTGGGGAACCATTACAGCTGATTTCTGAACACTTGGGGAATGACTAGCACATAAGTAGCATGGTCTAAAAATAAATGTTAACGAACATAATTAGAGCACGCTGATTATTACATAAAAAAGGACTACTTCATCTGGACTGCTGCACCATGTTTAATGTTGCTGTAAAATTGTCTTCCTTCTCCACAGTAATAACATAAGTGCATTCTTGGTTAAATTTGTCATAATGCGGGACAATATTTTATCCCTACCATCTTTATAAAAGTTATTCACAAACATTTCTGAGACATGTTTATTGTCAATTATTTCATGTCCATTATAACACAAGGTTATCCTTTAAAAACTAACCCCTATGTGTTCTTAAATGTCTGAGAAATATTTTCTTGTTATCTTTAGTGTACCCTGTTAAGTTATTCTCATAAACTGTCTTATCATGTTTTACATTTTTCCTTAGGGCATTTTTTTGGATGTAAGCTCTATATTAGGACCTCTTCTATTTTCTATTTTTATCAATGACCTACATTCTGCAATTCCTCAAGCTACCTCAATACAATACGCAGATGACTCCACATTAATATGCTCAGCTCCCACTCCATCAGACCTTCAGTCACTCACCCAAAATGTGTTTAACACTGTAGAGAAATGGTTACTACACCATTGCCTCATTTTGAACTCCCAAAAAACAAACTCCTACTATTTACTCCCACCCGTAGGGCCTCCCCACTTTACTTTACTGTTACATCAAACAATGGTACCATCATATCCCCTGACTCAACTACAAAACTACTAGGGGTACTAATTGATAATAACCTTAACTTTGATACTCACATTAACAGTACCATAAAAACAGTCAACGAATCAAATCCTTTCTCACCCCACTAGCAAGGGCTACTATTGCCCAGACCCACTTAATCTCCACCCTCCTCTACGCCTTCCCTATATATACTAACCTCTCAAAAAACAACTTGAACAAGCTGGCTGTCTCCTACAATAATATTGCCAGATTTGCAACAGGCTCTACATTCAGAACCCATCACTGTACTAATTATGAACAACTAGGGTGGCTAGAGTTGCCAAATTTACTTCTATTTAAACAATTAACAGTTGCCTACAAAATCCTGTATCAGCCTACTAATACTCCAATTCTTACCAACCTTATCATCCCCTACAACAACATCTAATAAAATATTAATACAAATAGGTAAAACCAACAATATGGCTGGTGCCTCTTTGTTCTCTAATACCATGGGTAAAACCTGGAACTCTCTCCCCAGTGACCTGACCTCCGTTTCCTCTCTAACACAATTTAAAAGCAAGCTGAAAACCTACCTTTTCACAAAGACACCCATCACATCAACTGTATATACTAATTGCCTATTGCAAACCATGAAGAAAATGGGCCTTAATATTATTATATATTATTATATATTACTAAAATGTCTTCATCAATACCTCCCTATAACTAACAAATGTTATAAGTAATATGATTTTGTAAGCAGACATATTTCAAAGTGAAAATATTTGCTTATATATTTAATGTACCCACATCTGTAAAATCTGTCATGTATAAAATTGCTTAAATATGTATTGTACCTGTATCTGTTGAATATTGTTATTTTATATAAATTTTACTGTGTTTTCGAGGAGCTTTTCTCCTTGGGTCTCTGCTGAAAATGGACATATATCCAGCTGGACTAGCCCGGTCAAGAAATGTAAAATAAAATAAATAAAAATAAGTTGCTTCTCTTCTTCTGAGCTCCTAAGTTCTCCAGGGATGTTTTCCACTTACATAATTTCTTCTGGTGCTTATCCACAATAATTTATGTTTTTAATATGGCTGTGTACAGTCCTTTATGTGCATTTGTTTATAATCGCATTAATTTTGCATGAAATATATAACAGTATTATCTGATGATTCTTTAATGATCTAATTATCCATGATCATCAACTTTATAGCACAGCTTATGTGGCAATGCTTCCATGTTTTTAATCTAACCATCAGTTATGACCCTCACTTTTGAGACTTCCATAGACTTTAAAAAGATGAAATGAGTCAGTACTTAAGGAAACTGATGCTGTTCACTGTAAGGTATAATAGTAAAACTAAAATTCAAAGGCTATGGCCACATAATACAAAGACAGCGATCACTAGAGAATACAGTGACACTGGCAAAGATTGAAGGCACAGGCAGAAAATGAAGCATAGAAGAAGATGGATAGGTAGCATTACTGAAGTAATGAATTAAAAAACAGTTCTTAACAGACAGGAATGGTGTACTAAAGTCCCTGAGGTCATGAACACTCAGATTTGTCTAAATGGCTAAACAACAATGGCAACAACATGACCTCTATACAATGAATGCTATCATGCTTAGAATTACCTAATTCAAATTGCATGGTATAGTCACAATGCTCTTGAGGAGCTCATGACCAATATTACATCCAAAATATTCTGTCTTCTAATAAGATTTCTCACAATTCATGTGATGCCAGGTACAAAACAATGATCAAAATGCCTTAAAAATAGTGTACTATGCACTAACTTAACCTCCCAGCATATACCAGAGATATTTAGACTGCCAGCTATAATGCTGGTAAGATTATCTAGAAAAGTTGATATTTGCTCCATGTTTAAATGTGGACTTTGATTAAAAAAAGAGAGAGAGGGAGAGTTTTCTGTCTGAACGTGATATTTATACTTACTAGTCCAACCTTAGGAATTATTACATACAATTGTAGCACTGCACCTTTCTATGATATAGCTGGATACCTTCATGAGCAAATGGCTGTAATAGCTAATTATGAAAACTTTTATAAGCAGTAAGAAAATGTAGGCATTATTTAATTAAACCATGTTTACATGATAAAGAGGATACTATAACTATACTCACTCAGCCAGCCACTCTTGAAGTTTCAAAAAACTTATAATAATAATAATAATAATAATAATAATAATAATAATTATTATTATTATTATTTCTTAATGCTTCAAGCCCTCCACATGAAGAAAATAAAATTGTTACCAGTTTTGTTTGATGAATGATTATCATCTTTTGAGACAGTAAGAGTTCCTCAAGTGCTTAGTAGTGGCAAAAATAACATCTTGTTTCTTCTTTGTCTCAAATGGCCCACATTTCTCATACAAAATGTTGCCAGTATTGTAGGCTTTCTCACACATAAATATTTATGTTTGTACACATTATATTCTGAAGCTTAATGTCACTATTTGGTGATTGTGTCTGTTAAAATTGAGAAAAGGACAATGTAGGTGATGTTGGAATATCTGTAAAAAAACAGTTTAAAACTTTTTACAGCACCAAGATAAATTATTTTGAATGTGCATATTACAAATAAGAAAACTGATAATGTAACTGATAGAGGGATATCAGTAAAAAAAACACTAGAATGTCATTTAAAGTAATTATAACTTTAATCATTGCTCGAAACTCCCTACAGCTGAATATACTAATATCAACGATATCTATCACAAAGCTCAGCATATCATATTTTGTTTCAGGGGAATTAATAGAAAAGATAACCCTTTTGAATAGTTATCTATTTGTTCTTCGCAGCACGTTTACCCCCATGGACCAGGGCCTGTTTTCTGCAGTTAAGTTTTCTCTAAATATCAGTCTTGGCTTTCTGCAGTACACATATCCTCCCATTCCTCTGAGCAGCAGCTCTGAACTCATTAGAGAAATTTGTTTGTTTTCCTTACTTAAACGTTTTGATTTATTTTTTTGTTCGTATAGATAACAACACAGTTTCATATCTCTTAGCAGTCTCTTCACATAAAGTCTTTATTTAGTTGAACGTCTCCTTTTTCCTAACCTTAAACTACAGGGAAGGGTAACAGCCTGCATACTGCATGGCTTCCAAAGCAACATTACTTACTATATATTTTTCAGTGCACTTGTGAGATTACAGGTATTCATTGTAGAATTTGATGTGGTATATATTATTGCAGTGTTGTTATTATTTTTTAATATATCATTTTCATTGGTTTTCCATCAACATTAAATGCATTTGAATATATATACTGTGAAAACAGCAAGTTGTGAGGGTAGCCTGATGGTTAAGGTGTTTTCCTTGCAAAAACAAGGTGCAGGGTTTGAGTCTCACAAGGGATAATTGGCTAGGCTTAAAATGGCTTGTAAGGGCAATTAGCTTAGTGCTAATCTATAAGAATGAAACAACAGAAATGAGATTCTTTGTCCATCATTCATACATGTCCTGTAATAAAAACTTTACATATGACTAAGATGTTTATTGTTTTCTTTAGTAAGTATTCATTCCTCCGTCTTTATGTTCCCCAACTGGTATCAAGTATATGCTACGGTTTCCCAGTTTTATTCAAGTATCAGAAAAATGTAAGACTGAAGTCCATTTTTTTGTTGGCTATTTCTCCATCAAATTCAATTTACAATAGTGTTTGACTGATCTTCTCAGATACCGTGGAGTCAATTAATTCTGGATAATCAGGATATATACTAGTATTGTAATAAAGTCCTGAGGAATAGATATCAGCTTTCATTGATTTTATCTGTACATGTCATTTGAACTCTGTACACTTCAAAATCATCTAATCAAGTATTTACATTTATTTACACAAACGTGACAGCAGATTTTAACATTTCAGACTCGTTAGTGAACATTTTGTAGATCTCACATTGCTTTAAAAAAAACTTTGCTCAAGGTTTTAAAATATAAATGTTATCTATCTCCTAAATAATAGAATCAGAAAAGAAAAATGAATGGCCTCTCTGAGTAGATAATAAAACTTCATAGCTAAGAGACTAATTATTATGAGTTAGAAACTGCCTCGATAATCTTCCTGGATAGTAACAAGCAAACACTTGAAAGGAGAAATTCTTAGCAATCAGTATGAAAAGAAGAGGAACCTTGCAGCTCTTTTTCAGTTCACAACATGAAGAAACAAGTAAGAGACTGATGCAAATGGTTGTCAGTAAAACAGCTGGGAAGGTAGACTCAACTGATTAGACAGACTAGTGTTTTTAAGAATGGTGATGGTGTACAGTGATTGTGGCAAAGAGGAAAGCTATTTTTTTCAAGTCATTTTTAGTCTGAAGACTGAAAGAACTAAGTAAAATAAAATATATATATTTTTTATTTTTTGGCCCCTGTCCACTAGCAGCATTTTGGGCCCCTGCCACTCATTGTCACCTTGCTTCTGTTCCCCATTGAATACACTTTTTTTCCTTCCTGTCTCCTGACACAGGAAGGGGAAGAGACAACAGCCAGAGGTGCAGCTGTTATTATGTGAAGGTAGGGGAGTTTTTATCTTTTTGATGATTGCATGTAATGCCATGATACAATTGGCATAAAGATTAAGGTCATTGCCTACCATTCAGAAGGTACAAGGTTCAATCCTAACCTTCAGCCAATGCCTGTGTGGAGTTTGCATATTCTCCCTGTGTCTCTGTGAAGGTTCCACCCACCTTTCCATCAAAATTAGTGACAGACTCAGGGCAATAGGATTCCAGTGCAAGGTTGGGGCAGTATTTATCATCTCAGCCTATGCCCTACAGCAGAGTTGTGATAGTGAGGAAAAGAGTTCATTCAGAAAGAGTGCACTCAGACTATAGTTGCAGGACCTATTGGGACAGACACAACAGGATATAATGACTGCCTGCCTGGACCCTCAGGAATAAATAAGAACAGCCATTCTACACTTCTGTCTGGCAAATGGATTGATGGTGGCCAACACATAGCTCAGCAAGAGGGACGGTCATAAGTTCACATATAAGAAAAGCCAACATGCAAGCCAGGTAGACTTCCTCCTAATAACGAAAAGGCATTGGGGTAGAATCAGAAATTGCAAAGTCATCCCCAGGGTGAAGTTTGGCCCTCAGTGGTTGCCACAATCAGTTTCAAGCAAGTCAGATAAGGTTCTAATATCAACAGAGCCTAGGCTGCAGACCTGGAAGTTAAATGGAAGAGAAAGTTCAAGAGTTTAAAGAAATACTTGTGGCTCCAGCTCAGGGACAAGCTGAAGAAGAATAGAAGACTTGTGGCTCTAGCTGGAGGTGGAGCTGAAGAAGAATAGCAGCACCTTCAAACTGCATGTGCTAGGACTATATAACAGATACATGTCTGAGTCAGGTAAGGAAATAAGGTACATAAGGAAAGCTGGTAGTGGAATGCAGGAAGTCATCAAAAAAAAGAAAGACTGCAGGAAAAAGAGGGTGATATTAAAAATGGACCCGGCTATGAAGGAATATGGTTTGGCTAATAAAGGGGCTAAGAGAGCAGCTGAAATAACAAAGAACAAGGCATCAAAGGCTCTCTACCAGCTTCTGGAAAGTGGCTCAAAAATGGCACAAATAAACTAGGTTGTAAGGCAAAGACAGAAAGATAAAGAAGATAGTCAGATACCCTCTGTAAGGAATGTCAGCAACAACTTGCTCATCAGCCCACAGGAAATCAAAGGTGGAAGGAATATTTCAAGCAGCTACTAAATGAAGACAACCCCACAGAATCTTTAAAAGCCCAGACACAGCCTACCAATAAGAAAAAGAAGACCACACCCTAGAAGAAGTAAGAACAGCATTACGGAAAATGAAGGCAGGAAAAATAGTAAGCGCAGGTGAGACCATGGCAGGTATGATCAAGATGCTGGGTGAGTTGAGAAGAAATGGCACTTGAGGGTTCTCATAAATGTATGGAGAGAAAGGCATATCCCAAATGACTTGAGAATAAGCATTTTAGTGTCAGTGTACAAGGAAAAAAGCACACATCCATAACTGTAGTCAGTACAGAAACATCAGACTCCTCCCCCACTACATGAAAGTGCTGAAGAGAGTGACTGATAAACCAACACACATAGTAGCAGAAAGGAAGATGGGAGACAAGCAGTTTGAATTCAGATCAAGATGGAGCATGACAGGCCCAGTGCTTGCAGTGTGACAGATAATTGAAAAGAAGGTAGAAATGAGGCAAGAGTCCAAATGGGCATTCCTAGACATGGAGAAAGCATGCAATATTCCAATAAAGCTAATTTCAGTGGTTCAAAATCCCAGAAACATTGGTAGAATTAGTGCAGCTATATGCAAGGACCCGGTGAAACATGCACAGTGCTGAAAATCACAGAGGGGTGCCCTCTGGGAGTGGGTGTGCATCAGGCTTCAGCTCTGAGCTCACAGCTGTTCATACTGATGATGGACTACCTTAGCAAACAGGTTTGAGGGGGGAGATCAACAAAGCTGCTGTATGCAGACCATGTGGCATTACATGCAGGGTCTTAACAACTTCAGCAAATGATAGGAGAATAGAATGCAAAACTGAAGGTACACAGGATGAAACTGAAACAGATAAACAGTTGCAATGGAACAAAATTGAGATAGAAGGGGAAATACTGAAGTAGGTTAACAGTTTCAAGTGTCTGAGAGGGATGGTTGAGGAGAAGGGAAGCCTGAATAAATAAGACAATGCTAGAATTACAGGACCTGCAGCCCAATGACACAGAGTGTCAGGGGTAGTATGTGAAAAAATATTTTTTATTTATTTATTTTAACGTTTGTTTACCTGGAAAGTCCAAATAAGACAGAGCCCATTTTTAGGGTAGAAACACTCCACATGCATATATTTGGAATTTGGGAGGAAACCAGAACACCTGGAGGAAATCCTCACAAATGCAAGGAGGGCATGCAGACTCCATACAGAAAGCACCCCAGCCAAGAATTGAACCAGAGACCCTCCTGCTGTGAGGTGACAACAAAAAACCACTGCACTACTGCACCGACCAAAGAATACCAATGAAGCTTAAACGTAAGGTGTACAAAACAGTATTGTGATCAGTACTACTGTATGGTACAGAAAAGTGGTCAGTGAAGACAGAGCAGTTAAGGAAACTAGAAGTGATGGAGATGAACTGGCTGAGATGGGTGGTAAGATGCACACTGTGGGACAGATGACGATATGACAACATCAGAGCAGAAGCCCGAGTAGCTCCAATTGCAGACAATATCAAAAATCAGAGTACAGTAGTTTGGGCAGATATGCATAAAAGCAGAAGACAATCTGGTGAAGAAGATTTGGGACAGACAGGAAGAAGGTAAGAGGAAACGAGGACATCCAGCAAAGAGGTGTATGGATTGTGTGAGAAAAGACGTGTGACAGTCAGGCATGACCTGAAGATTTCAGGAGAGTGTCATTTATGGCATAAGTTAATGCAACACCCCAACTCAATGTAGAAAATGGGAAAAGGGGGTGATAATGATGATGTAATGTCATTTCCCTGCTGGCCATCAAATGAGGTACAATGCCTGCTACATGGATCCCATGCAAGTCCATGCTTCAATATAACTATGATTCTTAGCATGAGTGTTTGCATCAACATTGTGCCCCTAGTCCCAGTGAGTTTGGATCTGTGTTTCTTAGTCTTCTCAGCCAGTTAATACCCTGCATTCAAAGTCAACAATCTTTTTCTGAGATGGGTGAGCAAGAACTGACTAGTCACTGTCATCCCTCCCTGGCCAGCAGTAGCACTGCAGTCTTCTGCTGAAACATGGCTCAACAGTCAGGACCAAATCTGTACTATAAACAGTCAAAACAAGCCAAAGAAATTTTGGTCTAGTATCAACCAACTACTTCATCCAGGGCAATCCACCACTCCTAACCCTCAAAACACTGAACACAAAACACCAATAAATATAGCCAATGATTTTAATACCTTTTTCACTGACACTATACAAACACTAGCTAGTCAGCTCTCACCTAACAACTTTACTTTACCTACTAATAAAGCAACCTCTCCCCCTTCTTTTCACTTTCAACCCATCCCAACATCATATATACTAACCCTTCTTCAGAAATTGAAACCATGCTCTCCCTCAGCAGACCAACTGCCTGCTGAATTCCTACAACTAGCCGCTAAAACTATTGCCTATCCAATATCTATCCTGATCAATAGAACTCTTACCGAAAGTTATATCCCTACTTTATGGAAAATTTCCCATATTACCCCCCTCCACAAAGGTGGGCAATCCACTGAACTCTCCAACTATCATCCCATTGCCCTCCTCTCACCTCTGGCAAAGATCATGGAAAAATGCATTCACAGACAACTACTTCACCATCTAACACAAAATAATTTACTAGCCAACTGTCAGCATGGCTTTAGACCTTCACATAGCACCACTACCGCCCTTCTTTCCTTCACAGTATCAACAAACACCGCAATCTAAACAAACTCTCTTCTGCCCTATTTATTGACCTGTCTAAAGCTTTTGACATGGTAAATCACCAAATTCTCATCACAATACTGAAATCCCTGTCTCTTGATACATCCTCCATAAAGTGGTTTCAGTCCTACCTTAATAAAAGACAACAGGCCGTACTATGGCACAAGTCTCTCTCTACTCACTTGCCAGTCAACCTTGGTGGCCCCAAGGATCCATCCTTGGACCTCTACTTTTTTCCATTTTCATCAATGACCTTCACCTTGCCATCCCCCAAGCCACATGCATACAATATGCAGATGACTCCACACTGATATGCTCAGCCCCCTCCTCTTCTGAACTTCTCTACCTTACCCAACAAGTCTTTAACACAGTTGAGCAATGGTTCACGCATAGATGCCTTCTCTTAAACCCCAAAAAGACTAAACTCCTCCTTTTCTCAACTACTAGAAAATCCCCCCATTGGATTTCTCAGTTAACTCTACCAATAAAACTATTATATCCCCTGAACCTACCACCAAACTATTAGGAGTCACCACTGACAATAATCTAAACTTTGATATCCATATAAACAATACTATAAAAACTGTCAACAAAAAGTTAGGCTCTCTATATAGGATAAAATCATTTCTCCTACCTTCAGCTCGAACCACAATAGCACACACTCATCTAATCTCTCCTCTTCTATATGCTTCACCTATTTTTACTAAACTATCTAAAAATAATCTCAGCAAACTGGAAATGTCCTACAATAACATCGCCAGATTTGCAACAGGTAACCCATTTAGAACCCATCACTGCCTTAATTTAAAACAGCTAGGATGGCTTGAACTACAAAATCTAATTAAATACCATCAACTAACTATAGCTCACAAAACCCTTTACACACCTTCCAAAACACCTATTCTTTCCAAACTAATCACTCCCTATAAAAACCTAGATTCCTTAAGGTCTTCTCAGAAACTCCTAGCACATACTACTAAAACAAACAACAAGGCTGGTGACTCACTCTTTTCTAATATAGTTGGAAAAGCCTGGAATCTCCTACCAAACGAACTCTCCACATTTCCCTCACTTTCCTGTTTCAAAAACAATCTGAAAGTGCATCTCAATACTCACTGGCTATGCCCATGCTCTAAACCTGACTAGCTCAAGAGTCACTAAATACTCTGATCTTCCCATCCCATCTACTCTTCTACTAACTATCTCTAGAACACCTTATCTATATTACTTTCATTTGCTATGACTGTATTCTAAACTGTAAATTTTGGGATTTTAACTGCATCCTTTGTTATGCCTGTATTCTACACTGTTATTTTTTTTTACTATGATAACCTGTAATTGGCACTGTAAATAGATTTATTTGTCTTCTATATCCATAGATAGAATTGTGTTAAATTCATTGTCTTACCTAGGAGCTTATCTCCCCGGGCCTCTACTGAAAATGGACATGTATCCAGTTAGACTAGCCCGGTAAACAAATGTAAAATAAAAATAAATAAAATAAATAAAACTGTAATGGACAACAATGATGCCTGATAACTGACATGAAGAAATGAACTAAGATAGGAAAAGACTCATCTGGTCTTGTCTACCATAACAGGGAAAGCAAGGACTTCAGTTACATGATATCAGGAATAAAGTGCCCCTGATGTAGGCTTACGACTGTGGGCATGACATTCAACAGTTTAGACAAGACAGCTAAAGATAAAAATGCTCACTTTTTAAAAAGAAAGTCATTCATGCTGTAAGAAGGTATATCTTACTAGGGAAAGATGATGTGATAAGGTCATCAGGAGAGCCCAATGTTCAGAGGTGAAATATTGAAATCAGGTGGCTCTAACTTGGCTAGCATCAACCTTTTTTAACTGGAGGCAGATGCAAAACTGAAAATATTGTGCCTAGTCACCTGTAAGTGGGAACGTTGACTCAGTGATGGCAGCTTTTGATGTGACACCCCAGTGCCATATGCAGAAAAATGGGAAACAGGGGTTCTGAATGAATAGATGGATTAAAGATTGTGTTCATTTTTATTTATTATTTATTATTTCTATTGTAGAATAAGGCTAAATATAAAATCATATCAGGTTGCATCAGTTAATGAATTAATGCATTTGTGTGATAGCATCATTGAGGAATTCTACTAAGTGAACACAGTGGCTGCCAATACCTTTTATTAAAACTGTGCCTTCCTTCTGAATTTTTTTGGGCAGAGTATGCTTTTTTTACATGAGGAAGGACAAGGTAATTTTTCATACCAAGTACAGTCTTAGGATTTTCTGTTGTTTGGCAAAGTGCCCCTAAAACATTTAGTTTTAATCTTCCTATTACTAATTATCTCCATAAGGAACAGAACCTGATCTTTGAGGGAGAAGATTCACCTGAATGTACCTACAGGCATGGCATGCTATCTCAGAGCTTGGAAGGAATGGAAACTTTAGACACTGCTGTCATTTTTTAAAGCTTTGTGCTCACTGCGGTACAGATGTAGGCATTTAGGTCGCTGTCTCTTTATACAAAAGTAAAACACAATGAATAGATTTGTTTTCCTTTACTTGTCCCTACAAAGTTTGCTCAAGTGTGTGCAAATAATTCTGTCCATTAGTTCTAATAAGAAGCCTTTATGAACTGCAATGCTTTTTTAGTGCCCTCGTGGTAAAGAAGTAGCGGTTGTAACCCTACTTTAAGTTTACTTTTAATAGCCTTGAAATTTTTTTTTTTTCAATAATTTTTATTTTTATTTTTACATTAATAAATGTCACAAATAAAAAACATCTTACAACATGACCGTGTGCATATATATATATATATATATATATATATATATATATATATATATATATATATATATATCTATATATATATATATATATATATATATATATATATATATATATATATATATATATACATATATATATATATATATATATATATATATATATATATATATATACATATATATATGTATATATATATATATATATATATATATATATATATATATATATATATATATATATATACATACATACATACACACATATATACATACATACACATACACACATATACATATGTTATACATTGATGTCAAATACCACAGGATATAGGTCATACAACATATCTATTTACACTATGTACATAGATGCTTTCATTGTTAATTCCACAGTTATATAGACAGTATATACATTTGTAATGTCCAAGTTATTATTTAATATCTGAACTTGTATGTGTTCTTTGGTTCCATTATAGTGTATTTCTAAGTTGCTGTGTGATGAATTATGCTAATATGATGTTAAAGGTTTGTTCCCAAATTTCTCTGGATTTCATGTTTTTGTTTCTTTTATCTATTACTATTTTATGAGCTAAAAAGTGTTGTATAGCTACTTGTTTAAAACCCTCCCAAGAGATATTTATCGTATCTAGCCATTTAAAAGCTATATACAGTTTCATTAGTAGGAAAATTGTTAAAAGAGTATTTGCTTGTTTTCTTGGGATGTTGGGTGGGAGAATGTGTAACAGAGTGAATTCCTAAGTTAATGTAGATGTTTGATAACCCGTTTTTTGTAATTGTACCTTGAGAGAGTTCCAGAGTTTATAGACACATTTACAGCTCCAAAATACATGGATTAAGTCAGCTATCTGGTCCTTACAGTGTGGGCAGAAAGGTGATTTTGATGTGTTAAATTTGTGTAGGATTGCAGGTGTAAAATAAGCATTATTATTGATCATGAGCTGAGTGTATGCTAACTTTTGAGGGTAGAATCTTCAGTGTTAGATTGATTGCCTGGCTTATTTGCTGATCATCTATGGATGGTTTAATTTTTCTCCAGTAGTTAGAGAAGAGGAGGTCCTTCTGGTATTTGATTTCATTTATCATTTTATATGAATTGGTAATAGTTTTCTTTGTTGTGATAATAGTTTTCCAAAGCCTGCTACAAGTTTCTATGTCACTATTGGTCATAGTAATATTTTGGAGATAACTGGAACACAGTTCTTTGATTTGTCTTAGGATTATTATGTGTGATTTAGGGAGGTTTAAGTTGGTCCTCATTTCTTGTATTGAACAGTTAAGGTGGGGATAGATATCTTGGATTGTTTTATCTTTTAGTCTGGGAAAAGGGACTAAGTCCAGCATCTTATTGTTTATTCTTAAATTTGGGTTTTTATGAAGGGGTTGCAGTATTGTCATGGCATGTCTAAGGTTCAAGAATTGAAAGAGTTTTTGCGCTAGGTTGATAGAATGTTTTAAGGGCTCTATAATGTTATAAGTTTGTATTTCTTTCTGCTTCAGGAATGGAAGTGCTTTGGGATTGAAACCTAGAGCTTTAATATATCTATAATATATTGTCACCCAGAGAGGAGACCAATTTTCCATTGACGGGTTATGTTCAGCTATTCTCAATATCCTGTTAGTGTTAATAATCGAGTAGTACATTTTAAAATCTGGTAGATTTAGTCCTCCTTTGCTTTTGGGGAGTGCTAATTTTGGATAGGAGATTCTGGCTTTTTTGGGTTCCCATATAAATTTTGCTAGGAAGGTATGAATTTGTTTGAAGAATTTATTATGTATTGTCTGTGATGTCATGAATATATACATTAATCTAGGTAAAATGTTCATTTTGATTACTGATACTTTGGCCAAGAATGGTAGTTTTAGGTTGTTCCATCTTTTGCAGTTTTGCATTATATTTTGCCATTTAAGGTTTACATTGTGTTGGTAGAAGTCTTTGTTACTCTGGAAAAAGGTGATTCCCAGGTATTTAGTTTCTTCTTTAATTTTTATTGTGTTTAACAATGGTATTAGTGAGATGAGTTTGGGTGTTTTTATGGGGAAAATATTAGTTTTATTAAGGTTTAGTTTGTAGTTAGACATAGTCGAAATGTTCAATTGCAGCTATTATTTTGTTTATATCTGAATTTGGTGTAGTGCAGTATATGTTCAGATCATCTGCAAATGCAGTGAGGTATATTTTGAAGTTGTATATTGATGGAGGATTGTGATATGTATTTTGTTTAATGTATAGAAAGAGTGGTTCTAGGTATAGGTTAAACAGGAAGGGTGATAGTGGGCATCCTTGTCTTGTTCCATTTTTTATTAGGATCCTATTTGACCAAGTTTTATTTATATACAGAGATGAGTATGGGTTGCTATAGAGAGTTTGGATGATCTGAATGAAGTTATTGGGTATATTAAAGTAGGGTAGTGTTTAGAGTAAGAATTCTAGATTAACCCTATCAAATGCCTTGTGGGCATCCACTACCATTGTGTAGATGTTGATATTGTATCGGTTAGTGTAGGATATTAGTGCATCTAATGTTAATGTATTGTCACTAGTCTGTCTATGTGGTGTAAAACCGATTGTTCTGGGGAGAGGATTTTTCTATCAGATTTTTCATTCTGTTTGCAAGTATAGAGGTAAATATTTTAGTATCTATATTTAAGAGGGAGATGGGTCTGTAGCTGTCGGGTTTTGGGGTCTGTGTGTTCTTTTAATATAAATATAGTTTTAGAGGCATTAAAGTGGATATCATTTATTTTATAGTTTATTATGTAATTCAGTGTATAGTACAGTAGTTTGGCTATCAAGGGGGAAAATGCTTTGTAAAATTCTGATGTGAGTCCATCCGGACCTGGAGCCTTATGCATTTTTAAGTGTTTGATTGTTGTAATAATTTCACTAATGGATATCGGCTCAGTTAGTTTTTTTTGTTGGTCTAAATTGAGTTTAGGGAATTTCAGTTTTTGAATAAAAAGAGTTCTATCTTCCTTTGAGGTTTGTAGTATTTGTGCTCCATATATTTGAGAGTATATTTGTTCAAATGTTTTAATAATGTCTTCATTTTTGTTAGTTTTTGTCTCTGTAGTTTATTTCTGATATATTGGAGGCATTTTTGTGTTGGCAGATAATTCTGGCCAGAGCTCTAAATGGTATTTGAGCTTCTTCTGCGTAAGTGGCTAACATTCTGGCTTCATAGAAAGATAGGTTCCTGGTTTCTAACATATATAGATCCCTTTGCAGTTTTAAAAGTTCTGCTTCTGTTTGGTTCTAAGGGTTATTTATTAGTTCTTTTTCAAGATGCTCTATTTTCCCTTTCAGTATATGCTCCTCTTTCATTTGTATTTTTTTATAGTATGCTGCTTTTTTGATAAACAATCCTCTGATTTGTGCTTTGGTAAATTAGGGTTTAATGACCAATTATGACCCCTAGTCTCTAAATATATCTTTTTGTCCCAGTTAATGTTCAGTGTGATTTTGGAGTGATCTGAAAAGAACCTGGTATGTATAGTTATTGTTGGGTCCATGTTAATGAATATGTCAGAGATTAAGAAGAAGTCTATCCTTGACCACATTTTGTGGCATTGCAAATAGAATGTGAATTTCCCTGTTTTATCTGCACTGTTCCCATGTTTAAAAGGGTCATATAGTTTGAAATCTTGTTTGAGTTCATTAAGGGCTAATGTAGCTTGTTTATTATGTGATTTGGTCAGATTAGATTTATCCTTTTCTGGGTTTTGATATGTATTCCAGTCACCTCCAATCACTAGATAGTGATCTTTAAATTGGTTTAAGGTTGGGTATAATGACATAAAAAAGTGTTGTTGGTTATTACAGGGTGCGTAAACATTAAGTACCATTATAGGTTTTGGTATTGTAGGACTATTAAATGTTAAATAGCACCATCTTCCCTCCTTGTCAGCTTTGGTTTTAAGTATTTTTCTTTAAATTGGTTTTTAATTATTATGGCAGCCCCACCACTGTTGGTTTTCTCCTCTGAAGCTATGATTTGACTTATCCATTTCTTTCTGCTAATTTCTGCCCATTGATCTGCAGTCAAGTGCATTTCTTGTATTAGTATGAGGTTGGCTGTGGTTTTTAATGTAAGGTGTAAGAATAGTTTTCTTTTCTTCTTGTTTTGGAGCCCTTTAACATTCCATGATTCTATTTCCCACATTTATTTATTAGGTGTATTCCTTAGATATGCCATGTATATTAGTTTTGTTTTGTTAGTTTTGTATGTGTTACTGTGTGATGGTTTAGGAAAGCATCTATTTATCCCCGTCCCTACACATGCCTAACCACTATATCCCTGGACCAGGAATAATCAGGGGGGGGGGGTGAAGGTTCATTATATGGTTTACCTTTACGCCTAATCTTGGAATGTGTTTTCTTTTTAGATATAGATTTACTCCATAGTATCCCCCCTGTGTTACTATAAACAATGTGGACAAAGCTGAACAAACTAGTTCCCTCAACAAACACTGCTACTTAATATCCCTAGCATCTTCCAACATATTATTTATACAGTGATGGTATTGCATTTAAGGTACAGCATGTATTGTTTTTGTCTTGTGACTAATTCTTTCTAATAGTATTTTTAAAACAGAATATTAATATACATTCCTCAGTAAATTATAGCAATATGTGTACCATAGTAATATTGTTAAACAATCAATCTTGTCATTTTTACATTTTTCTCTCATTTGACTTCTTTTTCCTCCCCTTTACTTATTCAGGTTTCGGCCTTCTTTGGTGCCTATAGTGATGTTTTTCCACATCAATCTGTGTGGGTTATAAAATATATACTTGGCACCTATTTAACAGAAGTAGGAAGTATAGAGAGACAAAAAAAAAAAAAAAAAAGAAAAACAGCTTAGCCAAACAGTCCTTCTGCTATAGTTGACATATTAAGGCTATATTTACATTATCCCAGGATTGTTAGGTTATTTTACTAATTTCCTGAGATTACTTCTCTCCAGGATCTTTTAACACATTTCTAGTATTTACATAAAACATTTCACAATTTTTCCCTTTTTCCCCAATATTAAGCTATGAGCTAGCATAATTCTGACAGTTTATTTCTTGCCTATTATTTAAGGCTGGAGTTTCATTCACCTACACAGTACTGGGTGTACTGTTTTAGTGAATGGTTCAGTTCAACAGTACCTTATTTCTTCAAGGTTTTGCTTGCAAGTCGGTTGACATCTGTGGGGCAGCTTTCTTCTTTTAGCTGGTGCAGATCAATTTTCATTTTTTAGGCAGTAAAATCCTTTGGAGCTTGCTGAAATCCATTTTGTCTGACTGTTCTTAATGAAGCCATCAAAAGCCTAGGGGGACTGAATTTGCAAGCCAATATCCGAGATGGGAACTTCCTTCCTATATTCGTGCATCGGAAACAGCAGTTCATTTTTGGTTCCCACCCAGGCTGTACTTCCCTTTCCTGTGTTCCTCATGGCTCACATCAATGACCCAAGGGCCTAGACAGCAAGGGGAAGATTTCAGAGTTGGATCCCAGCTAGAGTGCACATGAATGGGGTCATTTTTTCATCCAAGGGACCTTTATCTTTTTTTTGTGGATTTATTTCACTTCTGAAGGTGGAATTTGCTTGAAAACAGCCAGGAATGTCTCTTTTGCCTCTTTGGGGTTAGCAACCATGTATTTAACCTCTTTGATGTAAAAGATTAACTGATTTGGATATTTCATCTGGAATTTGATTTTTTTTCTATTAGGAACCTGCAGTATGGAGATAGTAGTTGTCTTGCTTGTCTTATTTGTATTGGGAGGTCTTGAGCAAAGGAGATTTTATTATTATTCCAGGTGAGTGCGCTTTTTTTCTTTGCTGCCAGTATGATTTTATTTACATCTTGGTAGTTTAATATTTTAATATAGACAGGTCTTGGTTTCAGTGATGTTTGCATTTCCCTCAGGGCTCTGTGGGCTCTCTCTATTGTTATTTGCTGCATTTCTTCAGATTCCTCTCGGAGGGAATTTATTATTTGCTTGATTGTTGGTATTAGATTGTTATGAAGTACAGTTTCAGGTATTCCTCTGATGATGATATTGTTCCTTCGAGATCTTGCTTCCAGGTCTGTTAATTTTGCTTGTAAGTTTTATATTTCTTTGTCATGGGCATCAGTTTTTTGAGAAATAGAGACCAGGATTCACGTAGCCTCCGTGTAAGAGTTATAACTCATACACGGAGGCTGCAGTTAAACGGAGTGATGTCAGCATGCTCTGCATATTCATGAGAGCATGCTGAATCACACCTAAGTCTAACATGGTCCATGTAAGACATGTGGGGGCGTGTCCGTAGGCTGATCCCTGCAAGCGGACACGCCCCCATAAGTGTAAAGGTGTCCAAAGTAGACACCCACAACAGAGTCCACGGAAATGTGAATAAACACAACACAACACATGCCCCTACAGACTATTAAACATAAAACAATCTAAATGAACATGTCATATTTTTTTTAAATTGTAACAATGTTTAACCGTGAATGCGCTCGTTTGCGCGGGCGTGCCCGTAGCGCAGCTACAGTTAGCAGTCAATGGGAAAGCATATAAGAACTAAATATGCAAAATAAGCCAGGAAGCAATAGCGTAGTGGTAGAGATGCCAGCTGCAGAGCAGGCATTCATGGTTCGAGCCCCCACAACACAAAATTTTTGTCTTTATGCAAAATAAGCAGGAAACAAGTCCCTGACACATATGTACACATAAAACCAGAATATATGTAAAATGCAATGAAATAGCCCATTTATATTGAATAAATGTGAGCTAAGAAATGAATAGAAACTGCCAGATGTGCCCATAGCTGAGCTACAGTTCAACAGAGTGAGTGTATGTGCCCGTAGATAAGCATTGGTTTAACTGGTGCAAAATGAGTGCCCGTAGCTGAGCAGTGGTTTACCATGCTAAATATATATGCCCCTAACTGAGCTGAGTGGAATATGCGTGCCGATAGCCAAATGAGGCTTAAACCAGCGTACCCCATTTGCGCGGAGCTGCGCACCGCAAACAAGCTAACCGACGGGCAACGCGTTGAGCAAGCCGTATCAAAACTGCCTTTACACAGACACACCCCTCAACATGTCTAGACAGTCATGAAAAATAAAAGCAGTGGCCAGGTTCGAACCCAGGATACTATACACCATAGTCAAGGTACAGAACCACTAAGCCATGACAGCAGTACCTAGAAATGCAATAATAGCTCATATATAGGAATGAATACAAACTACAGCATGACAATGCAGGTTTACTGAAGTTGATACAATTCCAAAATGGCCAATCACAGATATGTGCGGAAAACGGACTATATAAGCCCCATAGGCGGGAATACACAGCATAAACAATTGTAGAACAGACCTGCAGGCAGAATGTCAGGTGTAGGAGAGGGTAGTCGCCGAGCGCAGAGGTGGGGTGTTGAGGAGTCCAGGTACATGGCCTGGCTCCTAGTCCACAACCATGAGGCCCAACTCATGCAGGGCCAGGTCCTCTGGGGAGCGTACAGGGCTGAGGCATGGGACCAGTTGGCTCATGAACTCACCAGTGCCACAGGAATTCCAAGGACAGGTGAGCAGGTCCGTCACCACCATGCGGACCTGAAGAGACGCAAGCAGGACCAACTGAACCTTTGGATCCAGGAGGCCCGGCAATCACCCAACACCCCACCACTGAGTAAGTAACAATTAATTATGTATGTAGAAAGTTAAACTACCTGAAATTATGGAGATGTGTATTCCAATATTACTTCATTTATATTACAGCTGCAGGTGTCCGTTCTGCGAACTGCAGAGCCTATGCCGATAGGCTGGTGCGGTTGCGCCACCAGGCAGGTCAGTAATCCACTACTAGTAACTGTAAAGATATATAAATGTATGACAGTCAGCAAAAGAGTGCAGTGTAGCCAGGAAGGAATTAAATCTGCAAGTAACAGTGTGAAAGTGTATGCAAGTATTGCCTGATTACAACAGTTCCCAGCCTGTAAGTGTAAACTAAACATGAAACTGTCCAACATGTATTTTGAAATAAAACTGCCCTGCCTGTAAGAAAATAGTACACAACCTGCAGCAGCATGTAAAGTATAGCTGCAGAAGAGGATGAAATCACATGTGTGAAATATATCCCTGTGGAAATACTGAAACATGACAGAAGTGAGACTGCTGGAAAGAACTGTAATAACATGTAATAAACATGTCAATAAAGCCTAGAAGTACCAGTCTGAATAGTAACATGAAAGCAAGTGAGAGAGTGTGAGAAAGTGTCAGGAATACAGTAGTAATAACCCCTGAATAAACTATACTGCAGTTAGGACATAATTAAATGCATGTGAGACTCAAAACCAAACAGCAAAATCTGTTCAAAGTGTTGCTGCATGTGGAATGTGTACACCAAAATCTGGATATGTTGCTCCCAGTCTGAAATACGCAGATAGGATGATTGTCTGATATACCAAACATCCACACTTGTCTACAAGTATATAAAGCAAAAGTAACAGGATGATGTATCTGAACAAAGCTCGATATGAATGTGTATGAACAGCAAGAAAATGTAGATTGATGTTGCAGTAACAGTCCCATCTGCAAGGTTAAGTAGTTAACATATAGGACACTGTAGTTAGAACAGTAGTGTGTATATAACTGTAGCTATTAGAAATGTACAGCATATGTATTTGTATTCGAAGGCGTTAATATTACTGTATTTACCCCACCCTCTAACCACCTATAACCCATTCCACGTGAAAATGGTATGTGCAATCACAATTAACACCCTGGACGTCTGTCCTGTTGGGTCATATATATTTGCATGTCTGTTGATGCATCCACCCTGTTCATACATCCACACCTGATGGCCTGTGGCCATCAATCAACCCTGCATGTTGTTGGACTGTGTATTACTGTTCAAATTATGCATGTGTTATGCACGCTGTTCAATGGTGTGAATATCTGGGTGTTTGGTTAATGGGAATACTAATGCATGCTGTTACAACTAACTGTGAATGGTATTATATGTCACTAACCCAAACTGTCATGACATAATGCAAAACATAGAACGACAGGGAAGGCGAGTTCCGGCGGACCCACCTCTCCCACCTCAGCTGGCGAGTGCACCTGGCACTAGTGCTGAGTCCGGACCCTCCTCCGGTGGCCCTGTGCCACCTGCGGGTGGAAGCGCTGCAGGGGATGGGGCTCGCACCCCCTCTGCAAGTGTGGACGGAGGAGATACACCACTCACCCTCCGTAGTGTCCGGACTGTGGTGCGTAGGGAGATTTGGGACTCTGTCCTTGAGCCCCTATGCCAGCTTGAGGCACGGGTGGTGCAACTAACAGGCTTGCCCGTTGCCCCGCCTACACAGCCCCCAGCACAGCCCCATCCTGGGCAGTGAAGGGACAGTGGCAACTGCCTATGGGTGGGGATATCAGTTCCACTGTTGCCATCTGTGGGCTCATGGGCTCTGGATATCCAAACCTCCGTCCCCGTCATTTGTGTAACCCCCCCACACGTGTCATACACCGCCCCTGTATGCGTCTTGTTTGTCTTGTCTGTTTACCTACCCAGCCTACCTCCCCATCTGAACCAACTGCCTTCACCTGACATACCACTCTTACCTGAAAAAAAAAAAGGGCACTCTGTACCCACAAAAAAATTACGCCCCATACATAGCTGCCCATTCTGCACACATGTCCACTGGACATGGACCCTATCAATTACAATTGGCTGTACAACAAGTATTATTGTTGTCCTGACACCTCTCCCAGGGGTGGAAGGTTTCAAATGTCACACCAAATTACATACATATGCACAGCTGTTGCTGCTGAAGAAATGGGCAGCTATGGGCCTTACCTACATCCCTCCTGCACATCCCAAGCTTGTTTCCGTACTGTCTTACCCTCTTTGTGACCCCTTTTTCACCACTTTCCTGTCTCCCCATTTTCTTTTCTTTCAAAGAAAATAGCGCGGGTGTGCGCCAGAGTAAGCACCGTTAAGCAGTTGTAAGCGGGTGTGCGCGGAGCTTACCGCCAGTGCGCATGCGTGAGCTCCGCGCAAACCAGTGCTAGCCCGGTTACAACTGCTTAAAAGTGCCTTAGTCACTGTGATTGACAGGTTCTGTACTCAGTTCAAAAGAAAAATAAACTCCCACTGTCAGTCCCGAACCCAGGACCTTGGAAACACTAGTCTGTACAACCTACCACTAAGCCATGACTCTCATGCAAACATATTGTGCTAAAATAAATATAACCTGTAAAAGTAGGGATGAATGTAAAGTGAATATAGGATGTGTAGTACACAAAGCATGTAACTGAAAATAAATGTCAAAAACAATGGATATCCATAATAGTAGTGTGTGAAAATAAACAGCCATGCTAGTTGGCAGCCTGTAGATAATAAGGTCAGTTAAAGTACATAGATATATGTATGCATATGTACACACATATATATATAGATATATATACATATATATATATATATATATATATATATATATATATATATATATATATATAAATATGACTATATATACTTGTAGGAGTCAATGTGCATACACACTTGCTACAGGGAATATGAAAGAGGAATGGAGAAATGTGAATATACAACACAGCCTGAAGCAGGAGAGAGATACTAACCTTTACACTCACAGAACACTGTCCACAGCATACCAGCATGGTCCCCGCCCACACAATGTGAAAGGGCAACGCCTATCACACATACCCTTTTATAGCAGTGATCTGAAATCACAGTGAGAACTGCAATCAGTACACAACTGGCTGTATGCAATTAGCAAATGCTGGCCTCCAATTGGTGCAGAGGCCATCACATGGACCTATGCAGATACCTACAAAAGCATCCAGTGCTAAAACTTCCAACATGCAATAAGTTAATTGCATTGTCTGTAAGCAGACAGAGGGAGGCTGAGAAGTTGAAGAGAGAGAGAGAGAGAGAGAGATCACACAAAAAAAAAAACTGTGACCCTCTCTACTCTGAAGCTGTCAGCACTGAGAGTGATAGCAGCAGCAAGCAGAAGCTGTGGAACGCAACCAGCTGCGACAAACAGAGGTAATGCAAGGTAGCAGGTTAACAGTGTGCATACTGTCAACCCTCCAAATGTGTCATAGGTCTGTATCTATAGGTATGTCCATGTGATATGTTGTGTGTATGTAGTTCCAACAAAAGGGGATGACCACACATCACATGTCAAGCAGTGATAGGCAAGGATCCTGGCAGCATGTGTCTGTGCGTTGGGCTAGCAATGGCTGTAGTGACCGCTTTGACATGTCAGCCAGGCCCACATGTCAGGATCAGCCCATCCCAAAGGCACACTGGCTGGGAACAAGTGTCTGCAGGTACCTGATGTCACTGCACATGCATCCCCTACTGCATTAACCCATAGCGTAGCAGACCAGGCCCATTATGCATATGATGTGGTAATCCCCAGGGTCAGTTGAGGTGCCCCACTAGTGTTGTGGGACCACCGTCGCTGCATGCCACTGTCCAGGTACATATCCTGTAGCACGGCCCAGATAAACTATCAGTGTTACATGCGGTGGTATGTCCCCTCAGAGTTCTGGTAGCACACATCCAGGGGGACCACGAGGTCACAGGGGTGCTGTGTGTTCCGCTCTGCCGAGGGAGGCCCCCACCTGGACATGTGCGATGATAGTGATGTTACATGCATCTGTGATAAATATCCAAAAGGTGAGGGAGAGGGAGGGGGGATATGTGCACCACACATGTCTGCAGGAATGTAGCCAATATGCATGTGTCAGGTGAATGTTAAGTAGGTGTGGACTAACACAGAGCATATCTGAGGCATGTGGTCCATATGTGTAACATAACTGAAGAAGGCCCCATGGTCATCCACAGTGTTCTTGTCTATCACCATCCCAGAGTAGGCTGTGGCTGTTGTTATGACGGACTGTAGCATAGTACCAGTGCTGACCACAGATGCCTACCCTCAATGTGAATGTGCACTGCCCTGCAGTAACCTCCTGCTATTGTTATACAGTCTGCCTCTGTCTGGGGTCCACTGGACAGGATGCCTAACTGTTGTGCATAGGGTCTGGGGTAGACATGTGTGTGCAAGTGCCATGCAATCTGCAGCATGTGGTAAGCATTTGCAAAGGGGCCAGCAGTGTGGCTTGTGGCTTCCACTGGCACAGTGTGCTGCATGGATAACATCCCAGTCCCAGCAAGTGAATAACTGTCTGACCACATACATATCAATGTAGTCCACTGTACTGGTGGTGGTGGTGGGATATGTATATCCAGGCCGAGTAACGTATGTCTACATCAGAGTAGTGGACGGTGTCCCACATACAGTACCTTGGACTGGACCCCCAGAGTGAGGTTGTGCATGGCACCTGTCAGTGTGTGCTGAACGATGATGCATGCTACTACGTAGTGTGGAATGTGGCAGGTATTGTTGCACAGGTGTTCGCTGAGCACTGATATCTGGCCATGCACCTGTGTATCCACCGTGACACACACACACATGCAACATATGGGAGTAGTAGTATATCACTACACATGCATATTATGTATAGTATGTGTGCCATACATTGCTGTCATCGTCCGCTGATATCCTGTCTGTGTTCTCTTCCAGGGAGATGGCGCGACAGCGTAACCCCGCCTACTCTGTTGCGGAGGATGAGGAGATCCACCGGTGCCTGGTGCGGGAGTATGACATCCTGTTTTCCCGCACCAGTCAGAACCAGCAGGAGAGGGCCGCACTGTGGCAAGACCTGGTCCATAGGGTAAATGAAATTGGCATGCATAACAGGACATATGAGCAGGTACGACATCACTGCAGTGATTTAATACGAACTGTCCGGCAGCGTGCAGCAGATATCCACAGGCAACAGGTCGCCACAGGAGGTGGGGTGGCCACACATCCCCCCCTCACCAGACTGGAGGGGCTACTCCTAAGTGTTGTGGCTCCAGCCCCGGAACACCAACAGCAGTACACCTGCATTATGATGGAGGCTGGTTCCACACAGCAGCACGACATGGAGCGTGCAGGTAAATGCCATATGTACACCTGACTGTTCTGTACACTGGAACATATGAAATATCAATGGGACAGATGTGCCCACTAACATTAATCTCATCATTTCTGCAGGTCCCTCCAGGGTTACAGAGAGACAGGCCATCCATGCTGGTGAGTGTGTTTAACATAACCTATAATAGTCCTGATAATGCTAGTAACAGTAGTGTAACTCAGTACTGCTCTGTGTGTATACTGCAGGGCATGCATGTGTGCATGTGTGCAGGTGTCAGTACCCATGTGTGCATGTGTGCATGTGTGCCTGCGTCCAGTTGTGCATGTGTGCCTGTGTCCACATGTGCATGTGTGCCTGTGTCCACGTGTGCATGTGTGCATGTGTGCCTGTGTCCATGTGTGCATGTGTGCCTGTGTCCACGTGTGCATGTGTGCCTGTGTCCACGTGTGCATGTGTGCATGTGTGCCTGTGTCCATGTGTGCATGTGTGCATGTGTCCATGTGTGCATGTGTGCATGTGGACATGTGTCCATGTGTACACATGACCATGTGTGCATGTGTGCATGTGTGCATGTGTGCATGTGTCCATGTGTGCATGTGTGCATGTGTGCATGTGTGCATGTGCATGTGTGCATGTGTGCATGTGTGCATGTGTGCCTGCGTGCATGTGTCCAGGTGTGCATGTGTGTATGAGTGCATCACTGGTAACAATGTCTGGAGAATGTAAACTGTGTTTCCTGTCTTCATCCCACAGGTTCTGGGGCTGCTCTGGTGACCTGCAGCAGGGAACCTGAAACCTGTGCCACGGCTACTGGTGATGATGATATATGTGTAATGGTACAGGAAGGTGTGTCAGGGTCTGCCATTGGTCAGCCAATTGACAGTACACAGCTGTCAACCCCATCATTGCGCACAGTCATCCTGCCTATACATCCTATGTCACCACTGTCCCTAGGTGATGGACAGGATACAGCGGGCATAGACCAGGGTAATGTGGTACCTGTGGCACATGCATCCCCACACAGCAGCCATGGTCAGGGTCCTCCAATGGTACCACACAGACAGTTGCCCATGGGTTCTCGTGGGAGCATCCGTGGGCGTACTGCCCCTGGCCGATGTGCCCAAAGAGGTCTGTCAACCTCAGTGATGTTTCGGACTGTCATGCAGGCTCAGTCACGTATGGAAAGGTACACCAGATAGGGTCTGAGGGAGCTCAGAGCATGCCGCACAGCCATGACGGACAGTATGCGTGACATTGCGGATGCTATCCATAACTTCACCGATGTCATAGACAGACGTTGTGGGGACATATTACAGCAGTTCCATAACCAGATGTCCATGAGCCAGGGCAATGGTGGGCATCTGCGGCGTCGAAGTGGCCATATGCCGGCAGCCGCAGCAGCTGGCAGTCGGCGCAGACGGCAACAGGCTCGCACACGCCTCCATAGTGCCAGCAGCAGCCCCAGCAATGCTGGGTCTGTGCTGTCATCGGAACGCCCCAGGAGACCACATGCACGTGGCTCTGGACAGTCCCAACAGGGACATGTGTCCAGTCAACACACACCCGCTTCTGATGACAGTACCCAGTCAGGCGTTGTACTGGATACGGTCCGTAGCACCCCTGCCAGGCACAGGTATCGTGTCCGTGCACGCAGACACTGATCTGTACGGCCTGCCAGGTGCAATCTGTGGCTGTCCACAAACCCCTGTATATGGCAGCCATGAGGTGGAACTGTGTGCGTGCATACACACATGCGGAATGTTAACACCTAGGGCAACCACATACACGCACACACTGCAGCAACACTGGCCCACCCTGTACTGCTGCCCCTCACCAACACACATACACACACATGTCAATTGGTGGTATCAGTGGCTGACTCAGGCATACCTAATCCACACCCTGTGCATATGATGACACTGTGCCACCTCCTGCAATCTCCAACATCATTGCGGGAACAGGTAAACATGTTGCTGATGCACAGGGTGACTACATAGACGTGTATTAGTAGTATCATGTTGGTGACAGTACAGTGTGCTGCTATGACTGTGTGTACCCCAGCATGCCTGCTGTAGTAACTGTATGAATGTCCTGAATTGTTATCTGCACCCATAGTACATACCAAAGCATAACAGATGCACATAATTGCATGCCAGTGGTAAGGTTGTCAACAGATAGCCGTATACATGGGTAGCACAGGGGGAAAGCTAACGCAAGTAGTGATATGCAATGGTGGACATGTACAGTAATGGTGTCAAGATGCCCACAACAACTATGCCATGTGTATGTTTACACATGTAGATATGTGTGCAGTACCAATGTTGTCCAGACCACAAATAAGTATGACATAATATCGGTTCCACCATGGCCATCTGTGCTGCGTATTCCTGGGTACATGTTGACAGTGCCTACATATATGCATTGTGAATTACTGCTATTGTTACCCCTTCTTTGTTGTATGATGCAGTACTTCCAGCCCTGTGTACTGTAGCCTTGTTTGCATGCATGTTTGCCTGGGGTCCCTGGAACACTGCTTACACCTGCAATGCAGGGTTACAGTGCTTCTGTAGACTGCTAGTGACATCTGCATAGCGTACCATATGTATGTCAACCTTACAAATGACAGAACGTCACTGTCTGTCCTGTACGCATGTAAGTAACCTGTGACACATTGCACACGTCTTACCCGGCATATACCCACGTGTGCAGTCATATATGTCAGTGCTATGAGACAGAGGCAGTCCACCCACACATACACACCTTCAGTATGTTGTTCCCCATTGGCCCTATGTGTTGGTACACACCATGGCAATCACACTACTAGGGTGGCATGTCCAAAGGTAACCTGTGAATTGCCTCCATGGTCTAGTCGTGGTTTATGTGGGTCATGTGTCATTGTCACAGCTGCCACATGTATGCAGTCAGCCATCACCCTTGGCCAGGTATATACAACACATGTGTGGGATGCCACCACACAGCCAATCTGGGGACTGGTCTCTCTGAACCCAGTGATGCCATACCCTGTCAGGTGGCATGTCAGATATACTACGTACAGGACAAACGTCAAACCCAATCCCTGCTGCTACTAATGATAATACCCCTGAAGATGTTCCTGATAGCTTTGACCAGTCCTTTACAGAGACAGTGTATGCCCTAGCTTGCCATCTACCTCCTAGCTCCCCTGGTCCTGAAAGCAGCACCCCTAGAAATCTACTTGCGTCCAGCTGCCAACCAGTCGCCACTTCACTCCTCCGTACCTTGGTTGTAACAGTAAAACCCACTACACTGTGTGCCGATCAACACCCTGCCAAGTACCTATCAAAACCAGATGATGCTATTGCTTACCCCGTCTCAAAGGTAATCAGAGGTACTATGTTAGAATCGAACTTCACCACCATCTGGGAAATGTCATATGTAATCCCACTTCACACAGGAGGCAGCTCTACTGACGTCTCCACTGACAGGCCAATAGCTATACACTCTCCACATGCAGAGATTATGGTGACTTTCATCATAGACAAATCATGCACCACCTAGTCCAAACTCGCATTATGGCAGACACTCAGCATGGCATACGTCCTCATCACAGCAGTCCGTCAGGCCTCCTAGCCTTTACTAACACCATAAGCCATACTTGCAACATCAATGATGTATCCACAGCCCTCTTTTTGGATAACTCAAAGGCATACGATATGGTTGATCACCAACTTGGACTCCACACCCTGCACAGACTGTCTAGATACTGGAGCCTTCCAATGGTGTCAATCCTACCTGCATGGTCAACAGCAGGCTGGCCTCTGGCAGACCAAACCCTCTAACCGTCTACCTAACACCCTCAGAGTATCACAAGGCTCTATCCTACGGCCCTTGCTGTCCTCCATCGTCATTAACAACCGTTGTACTGTCATCCCAAAAGTCAGCTGTATCCAATATGCTGTATACTCTACTCTGATCTGCTCAGCCACATCTCCAGTAGAGTTATGTTCAGCTACCCAGACCACCTGTAATACAATAGCGAACTGGCTTTCTGAACATCGTCTGATCCTAAATCCCAATCAAACTGAACTGCTGTTATTCCACAAACACGTAGGTCTACCACGTTCACTGTTACCATAACATCAACTGATGGCACAATAATCTACCCTGACCCATCACAACAATTATTAGGTGTCATCATAGACAATAACCTCATATGTGACATACATGTTAACCAGATTAGCCAAACCATCAATAGAAAGCTAGGGTCACTGTACAGAATTAAAGCCTTCCTAGCCCCTCCAGCTAAAGGTGCCATAGCTCGCTCACACCTTGTTGCAGCCCTTCTGTATGCATCCCCTCTACTCTCACATATGAACAAGACTGTCCTTAACAAGCACTGGATTTGCTACATCCACATTGCCAGGTTTGCCACTGGCCCGCCTGTTAGGACACATCATTGCATCAATCTAAATCAGCTTGGTTGGCTATCAATACTCAGCCTAATACAGTATAACCAACTGATTATGGCCTATAAAATCCTGTATAGTCCAGACAATACTCCTGCACTTAAATTACAATCACCCCCTATAACAACCCTAGACCGCTTCGATCCTCTAACATTGTACTACTTCGAACTAGCGAGTCTATTAACACAGCTGGTGATTCTCTCTTTGCAAATCCTGTACGTAGATCCTGGAACCCACTTCCAGCTGATATTACCCTAATGTCCACCTTAGGTCATTTAACAGTAGACCCAAACAACATTTGTCATGTAACTGGCTATGTCAGTGTATCAGGCCTGGCTAACTCAGATGTGTAACCTGTGTGAACCACTGTACTGTGTAAATACAATTTAATCCTGGCTTGTGCTCAGGTCTAACATTAACCTGTGGAACATGTTGGACCTGCTTACTTATGTAATCTCTGTAAATAATCTGTTTGTACTATGTCATGCTAGTATTCTGTAATGCTGTATCTGCTACCCTCGTAGCTTGTCTCCACGGGCCTACCCTGGGAATGGACATGCATCCAGTTGGGCTATCCCTGTCAACATATGTAGGAAGAATAAATAAAGCAATACATGATATTACAGTGACGACAATACCAGTCAGACATTGACGCACACTGACAGTACGTGGGGACTCAGACTAGCAGCCTGCCTGTGCATCACACACCTCCGCAGCTGGCACACAGGCATATGTTCCGTCAGAACAGAGCACATGCCACACATGGCACGCACATCCCCTGTGCCACACACCCACAGCCTGTAGGGCTACACAACACACCTGCTACAGATGTGTCAGGTACCTGTCATGTGTGCCGCACTGGTGTCCCGCTCAACAGGCTGTATCTGGTGAAGGGCACGGTGATATGACACAGGGGCACTATGGTCTACCAAAGCACACATGCATACAGGTCAGACAGAGGCATGGACAGATATGACTCACTCATTGACCATGCCAGTGTGGCTGCCTGGGACATACTTCCCTGGATTACATGATAGGGAACATAGAATGGATCTCTCAGCATGTGGCACAGGCCAGTATGAGCCTGATGTTGGTTGCCAACATACACTCCCCAGGTATTCTACCACTATATGTGGGAAGGCTGTTGTATGTCTACATTATGCTCAGTCTCCACTGTCATTCATAGGGTATCCACTGGCTGTCAACGTCTGCTTACATGCTAGGGAAGCCACATTGATGTTCACGGGTCATCTTGCACGTGACACACATGGCCCGATGTATACTGGCATGGCTCCTTGGTACACACATACTGCCTTATGCTGCAGGACATGGTTTACATAGCGACCTCCGTGGGTATCACACAGGTTAGGACACTAACAGTGCTGCTACACAACTACAGCAGTGTACACCGGAGGATGCATGCACCGGACACTGCCCTCAGCACGGTGAACTGCAGTGTCTGTGCAGTACCAGATGCATGATTCATGCCTCACAGGTGTTACCCATCACTGACAGGTTATGCCCCTTACCATGCCTGTCGTCCCCTACACATGTAACACACATGGATAGGGGTGGTATCCCAAGTTAGCACAGATACACACACCTCCAGGTTGTTGGCACAGCACAAACCATCAGGGCCTACTCAGGTGCAGCTGACAGTGTGTCGGACTGCCATCTGGTTCATAGCATGGCACACACAACCCTCACATACACAGGAAGACCACCTATCCTCCATAACAACACCGGCAATATGACAGTCCCATGAGCTGTGTTTATAAGGCCATACTGCATCCAGCCGAACATTGTGTGTGAGCATTACTGTAGCTACAACACTCTAGCAGAAGAGTTCACAGCATGTGGTCACCGACATGCAGTGGAATGACATGTTACCACTACCACAACAGGTGGGAACATACAGCACCTGTACATTGACTACATGTACACTATATGGGCCAGACCAGATGTGTATCCCCTGCTGTAGGTCTTTCACAATAGACACCCACACTGTATAGGGACATGCCACGTGCGGACCCTGCACACTAGGACACACAGTCATATTGGTATACATTGCTAATACCATTTATCCACACAAAGCATGTGTTGGACATGGTAACTACTGCAGGTCACAGGTATTTCTGTGTATGTGTCACACACATACATCATGTGTGCAATGCCATTGATGGGTTAGGCGATGGCATGCATTGGTATGTACAAACACCCGCACAAGGTCATACTGTGTGACACAACCACACGTGATAGTTGTGGGTTACCCAAACATGCCTATCTGTACTCTGACGATGGTAATAGACACAGTAGCAGAGCACACTATTGGCATTACTAGCCAACCAGCCCTGTCTGGCTGTGCTGATAGTGTGGTGACATCCCCTGTGTTTACTGGTGGGGTATGCAGCATCTGGTGTATAGTAGTATTTGCCAAAAGGATCTGTTCCCTCACACTTGCATTTACACACACCCTACTACCCCCACACACATGCAAACTTGCCATATGCAGGATTCATTCCCCTACCTACCTATGTCATGACACGTGAGAGTGACGCATTAGCAAAGCGCACTGTTCGGTTTACTAGATAGTTCCTCATCTCTGGCTATACTTAGAGGGTGCTGACAACATCAGTACTTTGAAAGGGTAATGTGCATCAGGTAGTGTGAACTCCTGATTGCCAAAACTAACATGTTTTTCAGACGGACATGCACACACACAAACTCCCCACATCCAAACACACATGCCATTTACAGGTTTCAAATTCCTACCTAACTACATTACGATACTCGGGAGACGATTAGCAGAGTGCGCTATTCACATTACTGGGAGGCTTCCCTTCCCCTGCTGTACTTATAGGGTGCTGACATCATCTGTGTTAAGAAAGGGGCGTCTGCATCCTGTAGTGTGTTCTCCCAGTTGGCAAAAGGAACATTTTCCTCATACATATCTGCACACACACAATGTGTTAAGAAAGGGGCGTCTGCATCCTGTAGTGTGTTCTCCCAGTTGGCAAAAGGAACATTTTCCTCATACATATCTGCACACACACAAGAAAGGGGCGTCTGCATCCTGTAGTGTGTTCTCCCAGTTGGCAAAAGGAACATTTTCCTCATACATATCTGCACACACACAATGTGTTAAGAAAGGGGTGTCTGCATCCTGTAGTGTGTTCTCCCAGTTGGCTAAAGGAACATTTCCCTCTCACAGCCTTTCACACACACAAACCCTACTCACCCACACACATACACACTGAGCATTTGCAGGATTCGACCCCCTACCTAACTATATTATGACACTTGAGGGCGACGCATTAGCAGAGCGCACTATCCGAATTACTGGGCATCTGTTCTACACCTGTAGTATTTCTAGGGTGCTGACATCTTCATTTCCACAGAGGTTTGTGGTTGTCTTACTACCTGTCAGGTGGGGGATAGCATGTATATGCATATGCAGCCACCTACATCAGGGTCAGATGTGCACATCGCACTGGCAGGTTATGTTCTATACCATGCTTTGGGACCACAGGACCTGTAACACACAACACTACCAGTCCAGCACACCACACCCACATCCAGGACACACACCTAGCTTCCCTGGGAACAGTGCCAGGATATGCAGGTATTCACATACACCATTCCAGTTGTTAACATCAGGTACAGGCATATTGTGTGGGAACTACTCAGGCCTCTACCTCTTTACCCTACCGCCACTACAATTTATGGGTCCATGTGCTATGGCAGAACCACACACCACAGCCACATGGTTTAATACATATTGCACATGTCCATCTGCAATGTGGGTACCCACTGTTCCACACCAGAGGTAGACCACCATTGTTGATACCTGCCCATGTCCACCTTTCCCTGGACATCCATATCCCATCTCCACCCCCAGGCAAGGTTGTCACTGCACACAGACTGTGTTTAGCACAAGCAGACTCTACACTTGTGTAGACTGGGGTGGATGACTTCAGAGGACCCATGCTGGAGGACTATACTGGCCACGCAGCATATTCCTTGACACTTGCATCCTATGAACATGTGTACAGTTTGCATTGGTCATTCAGATATTGGCAAAGGCTCTTGCTACACCCATTGTGCCTATGTTAGGCAGGGCTCGAATGACAAACCCACCTTCATAGGTATCACAAAGGATACGAAACTAAGATCAAAGCTACCCAACGCCAGATATCTAAACCTCCAGATGCGTGCACACAAAACACTCCTTGGCATGGAAAACATCGATATCTGTGCAGTTACAGATGCCTGGTTCAGGGCTACTGAGAGCACACCAGCACTACCGGGTTTAACCCGGTTGATTTCTTTGAAACAGTCACCAAGGCCATTGACGAGGGGAAGGTGGTTCACACAGCCTACCTGGACCTTGCAGAAGCCGTCACAACAATACCCCACTTGGCCATTCTAGAGAAGGTCACTAGCTTAAATATAAGGCCCTATGTCACTAGATGGATTGCACAGTGGCTCAAGGACAGATACCACATGGTTAGCATTGCTGGAGCCATGCCAGACCCCACAACAGTTACGGGTTGTGTCCCACAAGGCTTAGTCCTGGGACCCTGTTGTTGGGTATATTTTATTGGAGGTACAGGCCAACACGGACGGACTGTGGCTGTCCAAATATGCAGATGACTGCAAACAGGCCACCATAATCGCCTCTTCAGCGGACACAAGCATCCTCCAAAGGGGCATCATAACAACAGACATCTTGTGCCAGAGCCATGGCCTTCTGCTGAACAGTGTTTAGAAAGGGGAATGTGCATCCTGTAGTCTGTTCACATAGTTGACAAAAGGGACATTGTCCTTACACACACTACCCCCCCTCAGACAATCACACACACTTGCCATTCACAGGATTCAAACCCCTTCCTAACTATGTTATGACACTTGAGATGGACGCATTAGCAGAACGCGCTATTCGCATTACTGGGAGGTTTCTTTTCTCATGCTGTACTTATTGGGTGCTGACACCATCGGTGTTTAGAAAGGGAATGTGCATCCTGTAGTGTGTTTTCCTATTTGCCAAAAGGGACAATTCCCTCACACGCACAAACCCCCCTCAGACAAACACACACACTTGCCATTCACAGGATTCAAACCCCTACCTAACTATGTTATGACACTTGAGACAGACGCATTAGCGGAGTGTGCTAGTCGCATTACTGGGAGGTTTCTTTTCTCATGCTGTACTTATTGGGTGCTGACATCATTGGTGTTTAGAAAGGGAATGTGCATCCTGTAGTGTGTTTTCCAATTTGCCAAAAGGGACATTTCCCTCACACATACAAACAAACCCCTCAGACAAACACACACACTTGCCATTCACAGGATTCAAACCCCTACCTAACTATGTTATGACATTTGAGACAGACGCATTAGCAGAGCGCGCTATTCGCATTACTGGGAGGTTTCTTTTCTCGTGCTGTACTTATTGGGTGCTGACATCATTGGTGTTTAGAAAGGGAATGTGCATCCTGTAGTGTGTTTTCCAATTTGCCAAAAGGGACATTTCCCTCACACACACAAACCCCCCTCAGACAAACACACACACTTGCCATTCACAGGATTCAAACCCCTACCTAACTATGTTATGACACTTGAGACAGACGCATTAGCGGAGCGCGCTATTCGCATTACTTGGAGGTTTATTTTCTCCTGCTGTACTTATTGGGTGCTGACATCATTGGTGTTTAGAAAGGGAATGTGCATCCTGTAGTGTGTTTTCCTATTTGCCAAAAAGGACATTCCTCTCCCACAGACTTACACAGACACCAACCCCACTCACACACACACTGAGCATTCGCAGGATTTGAAACCCCTACCTAATGATGTTATGACACTTGAGACGGACGCATTAGCAGAGCGCGCTATTCGAATTACTGGAAAGCTTCTTTTCTCCTGCTGTACTTATTGGGTGCTGACATCATTGGTGTTTAGAAAGGGAATGTGCATCCCGTAGTGTGTTTTCCTATTTGCCAAAAGGGACATTTCTCTCCCACAGACTTACACACACACCAACCCCACTCACACACACACACACTGAGCATTTGCAGGATTTGACACCCCTACCTAACTATGTTATGACACTTGAGGCAGACGCATTAGCGGCGCACGCTATTCGGATTACTGGGGAGCTTCTTTTCTCCTGCTGTACTTAGAGCGTGCTGACATCATCTGTGTTTAGAAAGGGGAATGTGCATCCTGTGGGGAGGCAGACACCAAGCACACTCTGGCTAAGCTGTCATTCCCTAGGGCACACAGCCTAGTGTTGACCCTACACCCATATGTTTAATTGTGAAATGCACATTATTTGTTGCTGATAGACTGTTTGCACATCTTTATTGCCATAGCATTCCCTGTTGGTATGAACAACTTGTGCATCTGTGGAAGATGTTTGCATCTGGGAGGGATCCACTATATCACGTATGTCTCTGTAGTCATTTAGCTGTGTGCACTGGGCAGACTGCTATAATGTGGTTGGTTCCTGGAATACAACATAACAATACCAGCTATGTGTGTCCAACTGCTACACCGAGATTTGGCCTAAGTGTGTGAGCATGCCCAGTTCAGCCTTCCCATGGCATGTTGTCAATGTGTGTGAGTATGCCCAGTGTGAGCATTCCATATGTTGGACTCTGCAGCCCACCACATTTGTGGATGAGTGTGAACTTCAACAACTATCACCCGTTTATGTATGTGTTGTGTGTCATGTTGTGTAGTTACGGTACAACTGCTTTGTGTGTGAACACAACAGGGTTATACTGTGCCTGCAGTGTTTGCATGGGATACTTTGCATACAGTTGTCAACATCCTTTCACACTTACCTAACACTGTAGTACTGTATAGTGTACTGGTAGTACTTTGACTGTGGTGGGCAGTATCCTAGGCTTTACTGCTATCACTGCTTTACATTTCGATAGTGGGCACAACAGCCTGGTTACGGGCCAGTTGTGTACATCTGACCATGTTGCATTCTGTTCAGATATGAACTACTTAAACCAGGCTTGTCCAACATTGGTAGTGTATTCCACAACATAGGTGTACATTTGCAAACACTAGCGATGTGCCCTAGTCCATGTGTAATGCTATTTGGAGAGTATGTTTGTCCTTCAACACACATTGTGCGTGGAGTTTGCCATGACATATGTCATGGTTAGTATACTGTGCCTCTGTCTACCTGTGACATGACAGTGGTACCCAGGATAAATCTACCATCTCCCATCCACTCATCAGGGTTCCTATTGAGGAAGATTGATATGTGACTCTATGGGTAGCCTGTGCTGGGGTGGCTTCTGTGTTATGGAGCACACAGTATAGCTTGTCCTATGTAAGTCAGTGCTGGGGTTCAGGTCTCTAATGTGCATGGCTCACTGCCATTCAGATTGTACAAGGTGCAGCATGTTCATTGATGCCAGCGACACAGGCAACACATGGCATCTGTGCAAGCTCTTTGATACTCCTGATGAGGTACTGTTGGGGACTTTACAGTTGATGGAGGTATCTGCTGAGGTACATCCCACAGGGGCTATTGTAGTCAATTGTACTGCTGATGAAGGATGACTGCAGAGCCACAATGACCTCCCCTTATCTAGATCTGACAGCCTTTGTGAGTAGGTGGGTATATGGTATGTTCCTGTAAACACTACAGTACATGTTTGTCCAATGCAGGATATCTATCACCTTGTGTCCCCAGGTCTCTCATTACATGTTAACTACATAATGGGTACACACCTATGTGGTAATTGGTGGGCACTTACTGTATATCCACGGGGGTTGACTATACACGTTTCTGCACTTAGCTTGCTGACATGGCTATGGCACCAGTTGTCTGTTTCTATGTGGCCCTTTTGTGGGATGCTTGTGTCAGCTGGTGGATCATATGTGGTGAGCAGTTTGTAGTCCTCTGCAGACATGTTCGGACACAGTCCTTCCATGTTTGCCTGTACCTATGGGACATATATACCAGACGAGGGTGTTCCCAGGACAAAGCCTTGTGGGATGCCAGTTATATCTGGTTTGTAGTCTGACATGGCTGCAGCATGTCTGACCATGTCTGTTCTGTCCTTGGTCTGGTTTGCAACCCCTCTACTGACATGTGGGTTTATATTTAAGCTGGTGAGCCTATCTATAATGAACACATAGGGTATTGTATAGAAGCCTTTGCAAGGTCCAGATACACTGTGTGGAGCACATTGCCCTCATCAATGACCTTAATGGCTGTTTCAATTGAGTCAAACATGGTTAGGGCAGGATCTGCACTTGGGAAGGCCACACTGGGTTGGGTCCGGTGTCAGTAGGTCCCCAATATCTTTATGTCTGTGGTACATGCTGATCCTTTCCATAGCTGTGCAAACCGAGCTTCTCAGGATTCTGGGGTAGTAGTGTTCAGTATCCATTCAGGCAACACCTTTGTTGAGAAGGACCACTGTTGTTGTACACTGCTCTTTGGGTACATATTCTGTGGTAAGGCTGACATTGAGCAGTAGTGTGGTTTGGCATTCCATTCATCTTGGAGTCCATGTTGCACTAAGCCCAGGACAACATCTCATACCATTGCTGCTGTGTGTTTTGCTTTGTAGATGTTGGCTGTTACCTCAGCATCTGCAATGTCAGGGGTCCAGCAGTCGTCTGGGATAGATATTCTGCATTGGGGGGGGGTTTGCACTGCACCTGTCAGGATGTATGTGGGCAATATGTGTGTGTGTTTGCGATATTTGTGTGATTCAGGGCATATCTGTGAATTCCCAACATGGTTCCTACCTTCAGTTGTGAAAGCCTTGGGATTATCCTTAGTGTCCTGTAAAATTTGTATCTTCATAGGTTCATAGGGTCATACTAGGCTATCCACCCTGGGCATTTGTTGGCCTAGCCAGAGTGTGTGTGACTTTTGACACCCCTTGCTATGTGCATATTATGGCCATTTATGTTTTGCTTGGCTGTGCCTCTGTCTGGACATGACACAGTGAAGACCCCCAGTGTAACTCTACAATCATCCATCCACTTGGCAAGATTCCTGTTGAAGAGTGTCAGTGAGGGGCTCTGCCTAACATGGAATGGGATTCTGGTCCAGGGTGTGGGGAGCCTCTGGATTATGTATCTGTCCCACCAGCACATCCTATTTCATTATTTGTTGAGGTTGACATCTCTCCCTCTCACAGCTCCGATGGATTTGTGTTTTCTGGGGTGGAGCATGTCCATTACTCCTGTGTTGGGCATGGCCTCCTACAACAGGCATGCAATGCCTCTGTGAGGCAGTATGTGACTGGATTCAGCTGGGGTGTCTACAGCCAGGCAGCCTATGACATGTATTTGTGACCCTTTATCCTCTTGGTGAGGTACCTTTGAGGTCTTTCTAACTGCTGCAGGTGTCAGGTAAGGTACATCCCATATGAGGCATTGTACTGGATTATGGGTGTGATTGGGGAAAAGTATGGGGGCACAATGACCTCTGTTGCCGTAGATGTGACTCCTTTCCTGCTATGGTGTCAAATGTAGACAGTCTTCCTAGCCACATTGGCAATGTGGGTGTCACATAACAGGTTACTGTCCACTTGTGTCCCTAGGTCCCTGGTTACTCTTTCTATACATACTGGTTTACCACCTATGTGGTAATTAGTGGTACCTTGTTTGTTATTTGGTGGGACATTCATACTGCTCATTGTCTTCAGGACAGCTGGGTGGGGTTATTGTGTGTGAGAGTGCGGTCTGTAGCATGCTACAGACTGCACAGCAGTCTTGCCTACAGTTAGTTGCACATTTGTGAACTCCAATGCCTTGTGCATTGTCAGTTACCTGGACGTATGGGTGTCTGTGCTGACTACGGATACTCACCCTCCTTTTATGTTTCGTTCCAGGTTTTGGGGCCATGACACATGATACATGGTATAACCTGGTAGTGCTGGTGTGCTGTCAGGAGGCTTGCAGCAGGTTTCTGTCTCTGCACAGACATCAATGTTCTCCATTCTGGGGATGGCCTCGGGAGCTTGCATATTGGGGTGTACACATCTGGCATTGGTCAGCATTTCCCTTATGTTTCTTCCCACTTATGTTTTCTAGGGTGGTGGGTCAGTCTTTTCAGCCTTGCCTACAAAAGGCTCTATGGAGGTGGCAAAGGCCTTATCCAATATTCAGACGCCCAGGGGTAACAGGTGCAGGCCATCCCAAGGACAGCTGCGTGGCTTGTCAAGCATGACATCCCAAGTGGACAGACATTGCATCCCCTTGGAATAACACCAGTAAGTGTGCCACTTGCTATGACTGATCATTCCATGTTTGTACTGTGGCATTACTCTTGGTAAGGGTAGGATGCTGCGAACGGTGAGTGTCATACTGGCCTGGACTACATAATCAGAGAGCTCATCTATGTCTCTTTTCATGTAGTCTAGGGCGGTACATCTCAGGTCATTCACACCAGCATGGACTATGACTGCATCATATTTCTACTTGCTTTGGAGTGACCTACATACTTCTGTTATGTGGCATATTGTGGCAGCCTACAGGCAGCTTACTGTACCCTTTCCCTTGTTCAGTCTGGTGTGGGACAGCAGTGTGTCTGACTATGGAGTCACCTATTACAACTGTATCAGGCATGTTGTTTCTCCTTCTGGCCTGTGACTGTTTGGCACACCAGCTTTGTGTGCTATGTGTTGCATGTGCTATGTTTGGAGGCTGTTTGATTGGGTGTCTGCTTTAGAGGCCTCTGTTGGTGTGCTGTGTTTGTAATTTGTGCCTCTGGGAATGTTTGTCTGTGTTTATGTGTTTGGTTTGCAGTTGTGATAGGTCTATGTGGGACTGTGTTTGTGGTGTGTGTGGTTACCTTCTCCTACTGACTTGTTTTGGGAGTACTGAGTTGAGGGAGCTCAGCCTCCAGTTTGGATGGATGGTTGCATCTCTCACATATGTTTGTATTTCTTGGGTGGTGTTGGGGGTTGTCTGTGTAATTGGGGCAGGTGTGACATTGCCTCAGGATTCACAGATTCCACTTGTTGTGGCTGGCCTTAGTGGATTGCATGTGTGGACAGATTTTATTGCCATACTACTGATCAGTGATTACTTCATTGTTCATGTTTGCTCTATCATGTAGTAGCTTCCTCATTCTCTTGCATGTTTTCATTATGGCTGGTGTCCACCATGCCAGATTTAGGCACTGTGTCTTGTTTTAATTTAGGACTGCATAATCCAAGCATTCCTGGCAGTGTTCATGGAATGGCTGTATTACAGGTTCTGAGGTGTGGCCCATATTTTGCACCTGCACGGACCTTTAATGGATTCCACATCAGTTTGGAGGAGTGCAGATATTGCTTAACACATGTTTTCCACTGTGGTTTCCTGGCCAGGGACTGTGGTCAGGATTTGTATATCCAGTGTGATTACTCTATGGTCTGGTTTTACCAGTGAGCAATACACTTCTCATCTTGACATCCAGTACCCATGTTGCTGATTATCACATCCAGTATGCTTACCCCTCTTGTGGGAGTGGTACGTTGTTCCTGGGCCTTTTGGTTTGTGGATTCTATGAACCTTTGTCCAACACTGTTGGAGCTAGTATAATGCTCCCAGTCTATGTCTGGTATTTGCAGTCACCCAATATAATGTGGGTTTGAGGACTTGATATATTCATGTATTCCAGCATAGGCGGATGCAGTTCCTGGTGTTGGGACAGTAGTCTGTAGCAGGCTATACACTGGGGGCAGTTGTAGCCACTGTTACTTGAGCATGGATAGTCCATGCTGCTTTTGTTGTGGTACCGACATGGGGTGTGGTTATCCTTGAGAATTCTTGCTAGTCACCATCATTTTGTAGCTTGGTCCAAGTTCTGAGGCTGTACAGCACAGTATGAGGTGTAACCTGGTAGTGTTAGGGTGCTGTTGTGAGCCTTGCCTCAGTTTTCTGTTACACCACAGTTATCAACATTCACCATACTGGGTGTGTTTAGACTGCATGCATCTTGCTGATTCAACTTATCCCTTATCTTATTCTTATCCCTTCTGGTACCTCTGGAGATAGGTTTGTGTTTTGAGCCTTACCTATTCAGGGCGCACTGTGGGTGACAACAGCCTTTGCCAGTATCCATACGGCCTGCACTGATAGGTGCACGCCAGTCCTGGCAGGTGGTGCATCTTGTCATGCTCAGCATGTCATCCCAGACTGGCACACATTGGGTCCCCTTTGGATAACTGCGATACTTCAGGCAATTGTTGCACTTGGTCATCTCATTGTCATGTTGTGGCATGATACTTGGTGAGGGTAGGATGTTAGTCAGGGTCTTCAGGTGTGCATATGGTACTTGGTGTTACATTACTTAACACATAGCATTCATGCCTCAGGTGGTGCAGCAGGGCTGCCTCTGTCGGATGCACATATTACACTTCCCTGTACATGTTTGAGAGCAGGTTGTGTCACTTAGGCATCCATTTTACTATATGAGTGAGTCAGAGAGGGGTATCATTCCCAGGGTTCCTACTGAGCCAGTGTATGTGCTATGCGTTGCCTCTTTGCCAAGGCCAGGGCATACTGGGCACACCTCCTTCTGCCTACTGGGGCAGGCTCAGGTTGTTCCTCCTCCGAGCCACGCTCTGCCTGTGATGGCCTTGGCAATGGTGGGGGGCTGTTTGTCCCTGCCCTATGCTGGTCCTGCTGCAGCTGTTTTCACAGGATCATATTATGTAGCATGGCACATACCATGACAATTTGGGTACATGTAGTTGGTGTGTACTGCAAGGCTCCACCAGATGTGTCCAGACACCGGAACCATGACTTGAGCAGCCCAAACACACGCTCTATCACATTACGTGTTTGTGCGTGTGCCTCATTATGGCGTTCCTGTTCAGGTGTGTGTGCGTTTCTGATGGGTGTCATCAGCCACGGCTCCAGTGCATAACCTGCATCCCCCACTAGGTGTCCGTGTGGGATGTCCCCATTGGCAAATGTCTGGTACAGCTGCGTCAGATGCCAGATGTGGGAATCGTGATAACTCCCAGGGCAGCCAGCACACACATTCATTATTATTCCCTGGGCATCACACACGACCTGGCAGTTGATGGAGGGGAAGCCCTTGTGGTTTATGTAGGCCCTACCCCGCTCTCCTGCTGGTGCTTTGATGCGTATGTGCGTGCAGTCTATAGCACCCAGTACCTCAGGGTATTCCGCTATTTGCTGGAAGAGACGCATATTGCTGGCCAATACCTCACGGGCATTGGGGAAATATACATGATCACCGACATGTGCTGACATGGCATCCAGGAACTGGTGTAGTACCCTGGAGGCTGATGCCTGTGATATCCCCATCATATCACCAGTTGGTCTCTGGAAGGTACCTGTTGCTAGTATTCTTAGGCCAACACATACCTTGGCTTCCACTGGGATGGGTTCCCCTCTGTTGGTTCTGTGTGTGAGGCGTGGCCTGCACATCTCAACAATCTGCTGCAGGAGCTCTCTGTCCACTCTATAGCGCTCTACAATCTCCAGCTCATGTAACCCGTGGTAGGTGACCCTGGGCCTGTACACTCTTCTTCGTCTCCTCACTGTGGGTTGTCTGGCACCTTCTGCATTGTCACCACCCTCAGCAAGTCGCCTATGTCTCATTATGACAGCTATGGCAGCCCCTAGCATTTCTGCTCTGAGTTCAGCTTTTTCAGTTTTCACTTCTATTAGCTTACTCCTGTCTTGCAGTGTCTCTTAATGAGAACATCCTGCACTACTGTTTGCAGAGTTTTAAGTGCTGGGCTGGGCTACTATTCTGCCTGTGTAATTGCCTGCTTCTAATTATTTTCACCTGCTAGCTTCAGCAGTTATCCCTGCTAGCTTCCTATTAATTCTGTTGCTTCCTTTTTCCTCTCTGTTTCCTCAGGGGGGAGCAGGTTGCATACTATGTGAAACACGCTCACAGTGGCTTACACGCGCGCACACGTGCTTACATGGTTAAGGATCTTCTTATTCAGGTTTACACGCGTGTACACCCGCGCAAACACTGTTACACGTCTGCCATCAGCCTCCTATATCCTCGGACTGCCTTCCACGCGTGCACACCCGCGCAAACAGTGTTAAACATCTCCCAACACGCTCCCACATGCTCACACTGCCTTACACGCACGCACACTGCCTTACTCGCGCTTCATTGCGCGCACACATGCGCATGCATGGCCAGCAAGAAACTTTGGTCTTGGTAACAGTGTACACCTTTCATTTCTTGTCTTTCCATGACTTCTCTGGTGGCACACCTCTTTCCATGATCTGTGCCTGTCATCTGTCATGTTACACTGGCCTCCAATGAACTGTGTTTCTGTCTACCATTCCCCCCTGTGATGTCACCTATCTCCTACTCTATTCCTCCCCCTTTTCTATCTCTTACACTACTCAGACAGTGCTCATTTGCTATGTGACTGTGGGATTCAGTATCCTAACCCTCATTTACATGAGATTGCCTACTAATGCTTAGTTACATGTCTTACACTCAGCTTCCCCCCTTAGCAACCACTACACGGTGGCCATGTTGGTTTTTGTCTGCTGGTCCCTGCATTGTCATTCCATGTATTGCATTAAACCCACATTTGTGGGTTTATAACCTTCTTTTTTATAGTTTTATACAGCGCAGCCCGTTTGCTTAGGCTGCGCTGGGTTTAAACATCGGCAATTTCCAAAAAAAAAAAAACATTATTTTTATATTTTTGCATCGGGTTATCTTGCCAATGGCCACATATTTGGCTATTGGCATGCTACCTGACTCATATGCAACCTTTTTTTGGAGCTGACAGCGCTCCGTTGTTGATTTTGCAGAGATGTACTCAGTTGTCAACTGAGTACATTTCTGCAGCTAAAACGTCTCCTACACGGACTGGTTTCTGCTTCGCGGATCGCTAATATACCTCATTTGCATACCTTTCGGATGCAAGTGAGGTATTTAGCATGTCCACGCCCAGTCCGTGTAAGAGACGTTTTAGCTGGTCTCTTACACGGAGTTTAGGGCTGTTCCTGGATCGCGAGGCTTGCATGGAGTGTTGCACGTCTCTTACACTCCGTGCAAGCCTTCGTGAATCCTGCCCAGAGTCTATTTTTATTTCATTTTCTATTATTTTGGACTCAGATTTTTCCATTCTGGATATTATTTGGCTGAATGAGTCACCAAAGGTTTGAAATTGTAATGATAAGTCCTTTAATGCTTGCTGGATAGGTAATAAGGCAGATTTTATGTCTTCCAGATTAGCTGGCTGGTCTGTCTTGGATTTATTTGTATTTTTAGAGTTGTCAGTTTGTTTAGTTGTCTTTTGTCTTTTTGAAGTTGTGTCTTTCTCAGGTGAGGCTAGTACTGAGAATTTGGTCTTAGTTGTTGTTGTTTCCATATTATTTTCCTCTTTTGACATCTTGCTGTATAGTGTTTTATCAATCTTGCAGTCAGATGCAGGGCCTTAGTAGCACATTGCTTAAGCTGTTATTCAGAAATCTTAGTTAATCCTGCTGTTTTTGAGCTGAATCTGTCACCTTTTCTTCCTCTTTTGTTTGCTGGATGATATTAGCAGTAAATATCTACAGTTATTTCTGTATTATTAATTCTGCATTGCCTTCTGGGTTTGTTTTAATCCAGGGTATATCGAGACCTAGGTGATAGCGGTGCTCACAGAACAGCGGCCATTTTGAACTCCCCTAATAATAGCCTTGAAATTAAAACATTGTGCACTGCCCATCTGTATGTGAATGCAAACATGATTGATGCAGTCACTGGTAGCAATGGGAGAAATTCCCCTTACTCTGGGGACCCATGACATTGGATATGATTACATGACTAAAGGAGTGCATGAGATTAAGCCCCTGCATTAGGGTTATGGGTGGCATTGCACCTACAGGGAAAAGCTAAGGTTAAACTCTATGTCTTTCAGACATACAGACATAGAGACAGACAGACAGACTTTGACCCAAATGTCTATGCACTAATCTTCTAGACCCATTGTCATCTTTGTGCAAGGGAAGTCTTTCATATAATTTTTTCCAGACCAGACTTTTAAAGCTAGTCTTCATCTTACCAGTGTAGTCATATGGTCCTTAACAGGCAATATAAGTAGTTAAGTACCTTTGTAGGCAGTAAACCAACCTCATCACACCTCCTTACTTATCCACCAATCAAGAAAAGGTGAAGGAGATGAACTTGCCTGCGTTCTGAAGTTCAGCTTTCAGGAAGGTTTTATTTTCCCCTCTAAATATGACTCCCAACACCATGTGGTAGCCAGTGGCTTTTAAAACCATTTTTTTTACTTAAAATTAATTTTGCCAAGTTTTTTACATGAAATCCCTAACTATCATGGAGTACCCTGATCCTTAACTATAATCATGAGGTGTAGACATCTGACCTCTCTGGGGTTAAGTGATATGACTGTTAGGAACAAACAAGGCTGAATAATGTTACTTGTAGAAAGTTCACACTCTTTAATGCTTAACTCTTTCTGAAAAATTGTTTTTTCTACAGCAAATTATAAAAATGGAGGAAAAAAACAACCAGGCTATCCAGTGGATGTCAGAATAAGGAAAATGACACACAACAATCAAATGAATCCAGGCTGAATTTTCTGAGATAGTTTATTTATACAATATAATATATGGATTGTTAGCTAATTACACTGGTGAATAAGTAACCATATCTCTTCAAAGGGTTCTTTTTCAACAGAGAAATGAAAACATTAGAGAATTTCAAAGTGATGGGTTCAGGTTCATGCATTATGCAAACATGGTATAATAAGGTTTAAAGCTAGATCTACATTTAGCTCTTTAATCACTGTGCCTGTCAATATGCTATCATCTATAGGATGTGTTAACTGTACTGAATTTTGAAGACAGGGGTTAAGGAATATGAATGCATGTGTGACTTGTTGCCATGGGACCTATAGCTGTGATGGCTATTGTGTTATTTGCCTGATTAAAAACAAATAAAAACATTCATAGCAGATAGTGCTTTTCATTAGTCGTGAATAACTGCACACTGATCATTTGCTTACTTGGATGTTATGCTGGTCTTCTGTAAGTGTTCAGGAAGGCAACACAGAGGTCTGATCTAAATCAGTGGTATTTGACAGCAGCTTCTCTTAGGACTGCAGGCTTTATTTCACTCTAGTAAGTATTTTTGTTACAGTATGAATGAGCCTAGTAAAAATGTGTTTGACTAAAAGTGCATCTTCCCTCTAGGTACAGGTGATTTACTAACTCAATTGCCATGCGAGATTGTACGGTAATCAATGCATTGACTCTGACTCACACCAAGGCCAATTAACTCCTGTCTAATTTCTAACTGAGTAGGTTAATTCTTTACGTGAGAAACACCAAGATCCTTTTCAAATGTCATTCGTGAGATGGTTAGACAAAGCCATAAAAATATTTTAAATATCTAAGAGATCTCATTCTCACTGTGAGAATATTCTATTAGTGTAAGTAGTAGCTTATTTTGTCACAGAATAGGGCACTCAAAGACATAATCTGTATTTCTCCCTTGCAGCACTCTGGCCAATTGATGATCTGCATACAGTTAGGTCCGAGGATAGTAGCTAATGGCTGATCTGTGTACAGATGAGGTCTGACACAAAAATAACTGGATTCATTGGCTACCTCTTTTACAGAGGCAGGAGCAGATGGAAATTTATGAATGTTATTTTGTACATGCTTAACAAATAGCTAATCTGTTTCCAGAAAAGTCAATTATAAAAATATGAAAAAATGGTCTGGACACGCCGAAAAGCTATAAATAATTTATTCCACAATGAATACAAGTGCTTTAACCCTGCCATAATGCTGGGCTTTTTCAAGTAAAAAACAAATACAAATAAAGAGCCAGTATAAATACTCTCCCCTTAAAAAAGGTGCCAAACTTCTCTTAAAGAGACATTCCATTTCTACCCACATAAATTACACTAGGTGTAGTTTTACTCTAGCAAAACGATTATAGTCACTCTTACATAGTGGTATTTGTTATTGAAAATGAGAAATTGATATTAATTGTTTTGGGTGATTACAATATATGTTTATATAATGTTGAATAAGTTTCAACAACATATTTTGTTTGTTAGGATATTTTATGATAATGAATGATGTACATATATTTATATATACACATATATTTTTTTATGTTTTTATACATTTGTCATGTGTCATATTCATTTTTACCATTTTGTGAAATTACTCCTAGAGTAATTTATATGGGTAGAAATGGAATGTCTCTTTAAGAGAATTTTGGCGCCTTAACTTTTGGCGCCTTTTTTAAGGGGAGAGTATTTATACTGGTCTTTATTTGTATTTGTTTTTACTTGAAAAAGCCTAGCACTATGGCAGGGTGAAAGCGCTTGTATTCATTGTGGAATAAATTATTTATAGCTTTTCGGCATGTCCAGACCATTTTTTTTCATTTTTTGTAGTTACTAGTTTTATGGTCTGTGTTTTCCATGTTTTGTTTTATTAATTATAAAAATATGACATAAATGAAGTAAACAGAGGTATCCATGTAAATATCAGTTACATTTCCCCTCTGTGAAGACTGATTTTGGGAGGTGACACATAGACTTTGTCAATTGTTAAGACCGTAGCAGTATTTTTGGAACTAATTCTATTTATTTATATTTGATAACTGAGTAGATAGACAAGTCCAAAGACCCTTTTCAGGCATGACCTGAGCACAGACATGTGACATAGTAGCAGGAGCATTAGCAGTAGTACAGTTAAATTCAAATACAGTTATACAGATATACACAAAGAAGTAAAATATATTTAATTCATAGTGATATTTAATTTAAATTAGTGGAACATAATGACACTAGGAATGACACAGGACACAGTTCAAGGAACAGGATAGAGGTGGAGTAGTTGTCAGTACTGTCAAGCAATCCATGAAGGATTTACATACATGTTCTGGCTGGATGTATTTCAAATCAACACCTCTAATGATGGGGGTGGAGTGGGGGGCATTATGCCACAGGGCTGGACCAAGTCTTGAGAGGGGTCTTTGTCCCAACACTGATTTAAATGATGGTTTGTACAGAGAGATGTGGTCAGTTTGGAAATTTCTTTGTGAATATGTTGGTTCTTTGAGTGAGAAGAATGTTCTCAGAGGGGGACAATATTCTTCATTTAGTATTTTAAATATTAGTGAACCCAGTAAGTCAGTAAGTGGCTCTTTCTGTTAGAGGTAACCAGTTTAGTTTCTACAGCAGAAGACAGTGCTGACTTCATGAGTCAGCTAGCAGTATAAGTCCCAAAACTGTATTTGCTGTGGTCGCAATCTTTTAGTGCTGTAGGAGGAATGGAAGTCTAAGAGGGAAAGAAGGGATTCAAGCTTGGGTATAAGAACATTTTGAGATTTTGCCATTCTACCTTGTGGTGATAGTTATGAAATTCACTAGCATAGATTTAGTTGTGAGAGGACATTATTAGCAAAATTATCTGGGTGAGAAGAGAACAAAAGCAATTAGTTAAGGGTGAGACCTAAGTATTTGTTTTCAGTAGCAATGAGATAATGTTGTTTCTGGTTGTCTGTTACAGAAATTAAAGATAGCTAAGAGTATTTGCATGGGGATGATAAAAGCATAACATTAGTGTTTTTATGTGATCTTTCATTAGTTTGTTGGAGTTAGCCCACTGACAAAGATCAGCGAAAGAAAGTTATAGCTGTGTTTGTAGACTAAGAGGGCATTTGTTTACTTGCAGAAAAAAAATGTCATGAGCATAAATTATGTTTAAAGTTGGAAAGTCTTCAGGGAAGTCGTTAATGAATACAGAGAAGAGTAGGAGACCAAACAGTGAGTCTTGAGGGACCCCAGCTTTGAGTGTGCTATTGTGGATAAATGGTTATATGAGTGAATATGGAATTTTCTAATTTCAGGATACCTTTTCAAACAGTTAATAGCATTCTGTACAAAGATAAGTTTAGCAAGCTTGTGTATGAGAAGATTGTGACTCACTGCTTCAAACAGCCAGGTCATATCCATAAGGATACCATCAGTATGTTATACTTGTTATTACAGTAGATAGGTTTGGTAGCAGGGAGTACAATGGGAAAGGTGCCAAATGTATTTAGGTTCATAGGTTCATAGGTAGATACTAGGCTATCTGCCCTAGGGCATTTATAAGCCTAGCCAGAGTGTATTTGGCTTCCGCCTCCCTATTAGATTAGCCTACTGTGCCTCTGTAAAGTAGGACACAGAAGGTACCCTTTTAAGATTAGTTTACTGTGCCTCTGTCTATCAGGGACACAGGAGAGATCCCAGGGGGTGAATTTGCGATTTCCCATCCACGCGTCCAGATTTCGCTTGAAGAGGGTCAGCGAGGGGCTATGTCTAACATGAATTGGGATTCTATTCCAGAGTAAGGGGAGCCTCTGGGAAATGAATCTGTCCCTCCAGCATGTCCTATTTATTTTTGTGCTGAGGTTTAGGTCCCTGGAGCGTGTAGCTCTAAGGGACTTGGATTTTTTGAGGTGGAGCATGTCCATTAATTCTGGGTTTGACATGGCTTTGTATGTCAGGCATAGATCACCTCTGAGTAGGCGGTAAGCAACTGAGTAGAGCTGGAGTTTCTTTAGTTGAGCTGCATAGGACATCTGTTTGTAGCCCATGATCCTTTTGGTGAGGTACTTTTGGGGTTTCTCCAGTTGCTGCAGGTGTCGGGTAAGGTACATCCCAAAAAGGGCATTGTATTCAATTATGGGCCTGATGAGTGACGAGTAGAGGGGCACAATGACCTCTCTTGATCTAGATGCGAACCCTTTCGTGATAAGGTGGGCTATATAGAAGGTCTTTCTAACCACTTTGGCAACGTGATTATCAAAGGAGAGATTACTATCTACGTTGGTCCCCAAATCTCTAATTACTTCTTCCGTACTTAATGGATTACCACCTATGTGGTAATTTGTGGGCACCTTGCTTTTCCCAAAGGGAATGAATATGCACTTTTTAGCATTTAGCTTGAGGCCGTGGCTCTGGCACCAAGCATCTGTCTCTGTGAGACCCTTTTGGAGGATGCTTGTGTCAGCTGGAGATTCGATTATGGCCCCCAGTTTGCAGTCATCTGTGAACTTTGTCAGCCATAATCCCCCCGTGTTAGCCTGAACCTCAGAGAAGTATATACTGAACAAGAGAGGTCCCAGAACTGAGCCCTGTGGGATGCCATTTGTAACTGGTTTGGATTCGGACATGGCACCTGCGATTTTGACCATGTGGGTTCTATCTCTGAGCCAGTTTGCAACCCATCTTGTGATATAGGGGTTAATATTTAAGCTGGTAAACTTATTTATGATGCCCGAGTGGGGTATTGTGTCGAAGGCTTTTGCGAGGTCCAGGTAGGCTGTGTGGACTACCTTGCCCTCATCTATGGCTTTGGTAACTGTTTCAAAGAAATCAACTAGGTTTAAGAGGCAAGATCTGCCCTTAACAAAGCTGAATTGGGTAGGGTCCAGTGTCTGGAGGCTCCCAATGTCTTTGTTTATGAGTTCCATGATAATACGCTCCATAGCTTTACAGACCAGACTAGTCAGGCTTATGGGGTGATAGTTTCCGGGGTCCATTGTGGCACCACCTTTGTGGAGTGGGACCACTGTGCTATACGTCATTCTTTGGGTACATATCCTGTAGTAAGGCTAAGTTTGAACAGTGACTTAATGTGAGGGTTCAGTTCTTCTTGGAGCTCGTGTAAGACACAGCCTGGGACACCGTCTGGTCCCATAGATGCTATGTTTTTTGCTTTGGAGAGGGCAGCTTTCACCTGTGCATCTGTGATGTCAGGGAGGTTACATTCAGTTGGGATAGGCATTTGCTCCTTTGGGGGGGAAGGGGGGGAGACGTTTGCACTGAATATGTCTGCCAGGATGTTGGCTATGTCTGTAGGTTTGGTATATTTTGTACCGTTATGCAACAATTCAGAGCATATCTGGGAGCTTCCGTCCATGTTCCTGACATAACTAAAGAAGGCCTTGTGATTATCTTTAGTGTCTAGGGCAATTTTTCTTTTGAAACTGGCCTTTGATGATTTTATGAGGGATCGAAGTTTCTTGCTAATACTAATCAGAGATGCCTTCCCTTTTTGGGATTTTGCTCTGTCATGTAGTAGCTTCCTCCTTCTGTTGTATAACTTATTTATGGCCGGGGTCCACCAGACTGGTCTCCTGTTTTTGGAGGAGTGAGCCTTGGTTTTATTTGGGATAGCACGATCCATGCATTCCTGCCGGTGCTCATGGAATGCACTTGTAAAGGATTCTGTGGATTGGGCTGTATTATCCTCTGGCCCAGGGGCTTTGAAGGATTCCACCTCAGTCTTGAGAAGTGCAAAGTTGTCTTTTGAGAAATTCTTTACAGTGATTTCCTTGGCTGGGGGTGGGGACGGGATATGGATGTCCAGGGAAATTTGGTTATGGTCTGATCTTACCAATGAGGGGTTTACCTCTGGTGTGGAACATAGAGTCCCCATGTTGGTGATGACCAGGTCCAATATGTTGTTCCCTCTTGTGGGAGTGGTGACCAGTTGTTCCATTGCGTTAAAGTTTATAAAGTCAAGGAACCATTGGGCGAGGGTGTTTGGGCTTGAGTAGTTTTCCCAGTCAATGTTTGGGTAGTTGAAGTCACCCAATAACATAGTTTTTGGAGAGACCTTCATATTCTCCAGTGTTCTCAGGAATGCCAAGTGGGGTTCCTGTAATAGGGAGGGTGTTCTGTAGCAGGCTACAAACTGAAAGGCAGTTTTGCCCGCTGTTAGTTGCACATGGATGGTTTCCGATGCTTCGTGCAGTGCTACTAATCCTGGAGGTGTAGGTATCTTTGATGAATATAGATACTCCCCCTCCTTATGTGCTTCGGTCCGAGTTTTGGGGCCGAAACGCATGGTATGAGTTATAACCTGGTAGTGCTGGGGTGCTCTCAGGAGCCTTGAACCAGGTTTCTGTTACTGCACAGACATCGATTTTCTCCATACTGAGGACAGCCTCGAGTGCGTGCATCTTGAGGTTTAGACTTCTGGCATTGAGTAGCATTACCTTTAGTTTTTTTATCCATGGGTTGTCTATGGAGGTGGGTTTGTCCTTTGAGCCTTGCCTAAAAATGGCACTATTGGGGTGGCAAGAGCCTTGACCACTATACAAAAGCCTAAGGGTGAAAGGTGCAAGCCGTCCCTAGCGAAGCCATGCTGGTTTGGTAATAATGCCGAATGTCTTTCTGGAGCCATGCTGCTTAACAGAAAGGGCACCATAGCTATTTATGTGTTTAATAGTTGTTCATAAAGAAGTTTTTTAAATATATTGGCCAGGGGACAGAGAGTAGAGCTAGGCCTCAAAGCCTTGTGAAATTAGGGGAAGGTACTTTGGGAAGGGGAATGATGACAGAATGTTTAGAGATGGAGGGATACGTTGTAGATATGTTAGCTGTTTTGCAGTTTTGTTAGCTGCTTTACTAAGAAAGGCAGGGTGAAGTTTTAATAATTTTGAGGATGATTGTTTAGTCTAGATTCACTTACTGAGATTTCATTAAAGTGGGATGATGCTACAAATTCAGCCAGACAGTAGATTGAGGGTTGAGGAGGGTTATTTAATGAAGTCTGCAGTTGATGGAAGAACTAAATGAGTCTGTGATGGAGGTGAGAAGGAAGGATCTCTAATCTTCTATTGTATTATTATCACTATTTTATGAGCTCAGCAGTGTATAAAAAAAAAAATCACCCTATTTACCCATACACACATGTGCATGCGCACCTACACACACACACACACACACACACACACACACACACACACACACACACACACACACACACACACACACACACACACACATGCACATATTAGTATAACTATATACTATACTGAAATATTTACACGCAAACATATATTGTTACAAATATTTTCTGTATATAACTGAATGGGAGCGATAGAATATGCAGTATGACTCTGTTCTGAGTATAATTTAAAGAGGCTTTATTTTTACAAACACTTGTCCATAGGGAATATGGCTCCATTTTGTTAAACTCCAATATAGGGCAGTCTGGCATGGTTTTAATAAAAGTAGGCTTATTCTGAATGTTATAAATGAATATTCTGCATGAAGCCACTGCTATCCAGACCAACCACATGTGAGAAGACAAAGATAAATTATCTTTGGGTAAAATTAGACTCTTGTATGATTTAATGACCTGCCCATCAAAGTCTGTGAAGCACAGCAAAACATAGAACGCACGGCAAAATCAATAGGACTTTACAGTATTGGATTTTTTCTTCCTGTTTTTATCTGTTTTGAAGTCCATTGTCGTTTCATCCTTTATGGATTAGCTCCACAGTTAAATAACTTCCATGTACTTGTACTCTTTAATGATGCATTTATAATCCCCTCAAATTAAATGCTTCTCTGCGGAGTTTAAAGGAAACAGCTCAGGGAATATGCATATACTTGTAAGGCTGTTACTCTTAGATGTGTTAACTAGCCACAACAAGGCTGCCCCTGACTTTTTTTCTGGCTGCCTCTTGCATTTGTAAACTTGCTCTTTACCACATTGGAAAAGTAAGCATATTCACAATGTATCCCAGCTGCAGGAAGGAAGGGACACCGAAACACAGGAATCAACTACATTACCTGTTCAGACAGGTGGATGACTATTGACCAAGTCAGAAGTCTCTGCTGGAAAGTGCCAAACATAATATTCAGCAACCACCAGTCTTAAAGGCTGTAATATATTAAAATGTCCTGCAGGTTATTTTCCCAAACTCTTTATGTGATATTCAGTGAGTTTTCTTTATCACTAAAGGATGAATATCGGTTTAAAGTGCAGTTACTCAGTTTCAGAAATGGCATTGGAATTCTCAACAGTGAAAAATCCCTTTTGCATCCAATGCCTTCTACTAGATTGTGCATTCTTAGCTTAGGTAATATGGAGAGAGTATAGGTAATATGGGGAGAGTATAGCTTATAGACACAGGGATGCCATTGCCCCCCTTTACTCAGCTCTCATTAGACAAGTCCCTGAATGTAAACCCTCCTTTGGCATGCACAGTATCTGTGCAGACACATGCAATGGCTGGAACACCTATTGCGATATCTTACTAAAGAGTACAAGACCTAAACAATATGTCCTACATGAACTGACTGAAAGCCTTGTTGTTATGCTCAGTATCCTACAGACTGCTAAGAGGTAACCGATGTCTGGCATACAGAGTATTCTCTGACCCAATATTGACAAATTTAGTGCTCAAAAGCAAGTCAGAAGGCTTCAGAAATACTTGGTCTAAGGAATCTAAACCTCTTCTGCAATGTCAACAGAACAGTTTGGAGGGACAGGTATATCTCACAGAGGATACTTCTGCTCTGAAACAGACTCCCCGTCCAAGTAAAACAGAGCTTACTCCTATCTGTATTCAAGAACAACTTGGATCTATGGAAAATTTGCACCAGGACTGCCCCCTGTGCTACTAATGGACAGATGCAGCTCCTAAATGCTTTATCCCATGCAAGGAGCCCTTCAAATATCTAATTAACAACCATGAAATGGATAAAGCCAATTAAACCTCAAATGGAATAGGTTAATTTGAGCACAAAATGGGAAACTGTCTAGAATTAAAATGGCCCCTAATGTATGTCCATGGCATTGTGATTTCTCTGACATATTTTATCTTGTTTATTAAATAGGTTCATAGGTTCATAGGTAACTAGTAGGCTAGCTAGCCTTGTGGGGCATTTTAAGCTTTTAAACACTGTAACATGTGTCTGTGAGGTAAACACCTTAACCATTATACCAACTCCCAACCCCTCATATGATATATGTGTGTTTAATTTATATTATTCTGAAGCATCTATATTTTGCAATTACATTCATATTCAGTTATATTCTTCATGTTATTTTTGCAAGTGATTTTGCAAAAATGAAAATTACAGTGTTCTGTTGGCTTTTTCTAATTTCACTGTTTACTTAGGTCTTATCTACAATCACACCCACAAAATGATTCCATAATAGGTATTGGATGACTATTTACATAAAATCCCAAGGTGCGGTACATAAGAGAAATAACTTACATCTTTAGAAGAACAGCTCCTTGTTTACATTGTGGTGTCACTGCTACATCACAATTTGTTATTTTTCAAGTCAAAGTGTTCCACCTGCAAGACCAAGTTGATAACTTGTCCTTCTAGGAAGTAAGAAACTCCTACTGATGGATTTAACATAAGAATATATTTGTCTATGCATTAACTTAGAAAGTGAGACATTGTATAGTCAATATTTTTTGATGTCATGGAAGGGATTTTCAGGTCGAATAAAATGTTAAGGGGGCCATCCTTATTAGTAAAATTAAGTGCAAAAACAATACACATGTTGTATCTAATTGTATAATCTGACATTGAAGATAGTAAGGAAGTAAAAAGACATCAGTGGTCATCTGGAGCTGCTAAACATTCCTGAAGCATGCTTGGAAAGATCTGATAATCTACCTCCTACCTTCCTCAAACTTGCTACTGAATCTATTGCCTATCCTATATTTATACTAATCAACAGATCTATTATAGAATTCACAGTGCCCACTGTGCCCACACTGTGGAAATCCTTTTCCACTATTCCATTACACAAAGGTGGGAACTCCACAGACCCTGCCAGCTACAGACCCATTGCCATTCTATCCCCCCCTCTCAAAGATTCTTGAAAAATGCATTAATTCACAGATTATTAACCACCTCCTCCAGCATAATCTTCTCACTCCCACTCAGCATGGCTTCCTTCCCAACTACAACACAACCACTGCCCTCTTATCCTTTACTCATACCATAGCTGAAGCCCTCGACAACAACAAACTCATATCCTGCCTCTTCCTTGACCTTTCCAAAGCTTTTGATACTGTCTCTCATCCTCTATTGCTATCTAAACTTGCTAATCTTAATCTATCTTCTTCCTCCCTGGCCTGGTTCACTAGCTACCTATCCTGTATGCAGCAATCTGTCAAATGGCTGTCATCCATTTCATCATTCCTTCCTGTCCCAACTGGAGTACCCCAAGGCTCCATCTTAGGGCCCCTTCTATTCAATGTCTTCACCAACAGTCTCTACACATCCTGCAAACATTCCTCTCTCATCCAATATGCTGATGACTCTACACTTATAACCAACAAAGAACCAGAAAAAAAGCAAAGCCAGTAAATCTTCCAAAAAGACAAAGGATGCAGTTCCCAATAAAATTTATTATTTGTCTTGTCTTAGCGCCTTGGCCATTACAGCATTCTAAGAGTACAAATTTACCAAAAACATTCCCCTCTTTATACAACAGACAATCATTTAATTAAGTTAAATAAGCAATCAATTAAATAATTAAGCATACATTTTAAAATGTTAAATCAAACTTCTCCAATTAACTTCTCTATTCAAGCCTGTTGGTGTCAGTGTATCAAACTTTAATATAAATACAGTTTCCTTATAAAGTAAAACATTCTTAATTAACTTTCATCCCCTTTCTTAATAAATACGTTTTTCCAAAATAGTAGCTTGCAATAAATTAGCATCACCATTATGTTTTTCCTTAAAATGGGATGCAATAGGACTTTCCAATCTCCCCTTCTTAATGTCTCTAAGTGTTCCTGCAACCTAATTCTAAATTTCCTTTTAGTTTCCCCAATATAAAAAACGTTGCAGGGAAACTTGAGACAATAGATCACACCCACTGTATCATGTAAAATAACTGTGGTTTAAACATTTTTCCATTAATTCTAGGAAAACTTAATTTAATAAGGGAGCATACACTACAATTATTACATGGTATAGTGCCATAAGATAATAATGAACTAGAGGGGCTAACTACTGGAGCAATATAATAAGCTTTAACAAGTTTGTCCCCCAAATTCTGTCCTCTCTTATAAGCCACATATAGTGAATCAGAAACAATTCTATGTAGCAATTCATCTCTATGTAAAAGTGTCCAGTAGTGCTTCATTAATTCCCAAATCTTAATACTTGAGTATTATATGTTGTTACAAAAAATATTTTATCTTTTTTAACTTTTTTAACTTTTTTAAACTTTTTTAACCATAGAATTAATATTATTAACACTATTAAATCTATTTCTACTATTAATCTCATGTTCGTTCAAATTATGCTGTATTAATTTATCAATGGACTCATAAATTAAATTCTCATTATATCCTCTCAGTAAAAACATAGATAATGTTTGATTAATTTGTTTCTGTAAATCCAGTTTATTATTACAAAGCCTAGACAATCTAATCATCTCCCCATAGGGTAAGGATTGTATAGTATGATTCGGATGGCAACTAGTGCCAAACAAATATTGGCTGCCATCCTCAAACTTCCGATGAACTGTAGTTGCAATGGAGCCATCCTTCATTCCAGATAGATGAATGTCCAAAAATTAACCTCTGTACCACATTGTAAACCATAAAATTTAATATTATATACTTTATCATTTATTTCAGAAAAAAATATTGATACCTCATTTAATCCCCCATCACAAAGAAAAATCAAATCATCAATATATCTAAAATAAAATAAAACATGTTGTTGTACAAATGCATTCCTATATATATAATTCAACTCAAATTTAGCCATAAAGAGATTTGCATACAGAACTCATACCATAGCTGAAGCCCTCGAAAACAACAAACTCATATCCTGCCTCTTCCTTGACCTTTCCAAAGCTTTTGATACTGTCTCTCATCCTTTATTGCTATGTAAATTTGCTAATCTTAATCTATCTTCTTTCTCCCTGGCCTGGTTTACTAGCTACTTATCCTGTATACAGCAATCTGTCAAATGGCTGTCATCCGTTTCACCATTCCTTCCTGTCCCAACTGGAGTACCCCAAGGCTCCATCTTAGGTCCCCTTCTATTCAATGTCTTCAGCAACAGTCTCTACACATCCTGCAAACATTCCTCTCTCATCCAATATACTGATGACTCTACACTTATCTCTATCTCAAATAATATGACCGAGCTCCATACCCTAACCCAAAATGCCTTTCTATCCACTGACAAATGTCTGTCTGATAATTACTCATCCTCAACCCCAAAAAGACCAAACTCTTACTCTTCCTCCCCCAATCTCTTACTAACCATAAATCTACCTTTGCTATTAAATCTTCTGACAACACAATTGTCCAACCTGATACCCACACAAAACTTGTTGGAGTCATAATTGATGATGAACTGAAATTTAACCAGCACTTACACCAATGTAAAAAAAAAAAACAGACCAGAAATTGGGCCTGCTGTATCATAATAAAAAAGTTCTAACCCACAATGCTAGACTCATACTGGCACAAGCATTCCTCCTTCCCTCCCTCCTATATGCCGCCCCAGTACTCACCAACATTCAAACTACAATCCTGAACAAACTCCAGCAAACTTACCACAAAATAGCTACATTTATCACGAACTCTCCTTACAATGTTTATCACTGTATTGCTCTAAACTCTCTCCAATGGCTTGAGCTCCCCCAACAACTCCTATCTCAGTTCAAATGCTGCATAACAACCTTTACAAACCTGCATCCTTTCCATCTCTTTCATCCTTTATCTCTACCTGTACTCCACCTCGGACCCTCTGTACCTCTAACCAGCAATTACTTGACATCTACCAACCTAAGAAAACAGTTGGCAAACTATTATATAAATATTCTGTTGCCATTGCTTGGAACAAACTTCCATTAAACAACGTTCCATCCCCAATCACTACACTTTAAAAATGAACTAAAGCACCATATGCTCAACTCCAAGACTTATCCTTGCCATGACCCAACATAATCACCTCTCACTCTCCTTAAATCACTAATTACATTTTTTTCTCACCCATCTCATTTCTCACAACTCCATGTATGATAGCCAGTGCCAACTGCTTTTTACCCAATTAAGATGCATAATTTTCTCATGTAAATACGTGATTGCTTTTGTTTAAATATTGTGTTTTGTCTTATCATGTAAGCTGTCTATTTTGTTTTTACTCATGCTGTATAAACAGATTTGTTATTTTGATCTTTGTACTGTCAATTTTTTTAACTGAAATATTGTTTTCATGTAACTACTTTTCTTTGTTGGAGCTTTTCTCCTCGGGTCTCCACTGAAAATGGGCCCCAAGTCCAGTTGGACCAACCCAGTTAACAAATATCAATGAATAAATAAATAAAATAAAATGTTTTTTTTTTGTGTGTCTTGCTCCTGTTTTCTGGAATTGGATACTATCCTGGATTTGTGCATGTGAGGCTGACTCTACCTTTTGGTGATCTTTGAAAGTTCATCTTTTTAGGGGAGTTTATTGTGAGCTTGGTAAAGGAATTTATACCAATTTCTATTTTCTTAATTTTGACAGTTTTTAATGTATACTTTTCTATGGATATCTGTTTAGATTTATTTTAGTATGCCTTCTTAATGGTTTAGTGTACATGGTGGTTTAGAGTTGCTGAGTTTGATTGTTTCTTACTTGCCTTCTCTGTTTGGATTGTAAATGGTTAGTGATGGATGCCTGTTATAGCATTGGAATCTCAAGCAAATTTGATTCACCAGCTTACAAAATCTTCTCTGAGCAACATGTGTGAACAATCTTTTATGTGACTGTCAGTGACTGAAAAACATGATAGGAATTAACAGAAAAAAACCAACAAGCTGCAAGAAAATGCAATGTCTGCCTAAAACAACACCAGTTAAGAATGATAGTGCTTATATACTGGGCAATGGAAGTAAGTATTATGGAAGAAAAACAAACATGGGAAATGGTGCAATATATTTTGAATAAGTGCCAAATATAAATGGACTTACTTCTAAATCCTTTACCTTTTTATTGTACAGCTTACGTTTATAAAGACCAGTGCACAGTGTATGAGTATAAAATGGAAAACAATTTGGGTAAAATAACTCAGATTCAATGTGATGGGATCATCATAATGCCTACTGTGTGTGGATTAACAGCTGTAGGGACAAATTAAATGAAGCTATTATGGGGTCCAGAATTTGAACAAGGTGGTCGCATGACCTTAAATGCAAAAACAAACAAAGATAGTCAACAGTTAGGAAGCTTAGTGAAAATTTTGAGAGGACAGCCAAATATTATCAAAAAGGACAAAATGGAGGAATCTGAACTCATACAACGGAATGAATGGACATGGCTTATGTTCCCAGAACTTTGGTCAGTATCAGGAGAATTCAGAAAAGGTCTTTTATATAACATAAAAACAACTGAGCCTGAGAAAAGAAAAATGTTGTTAACTTATTATCACAATTTCCTAGGTTATCCAGGAAGGGAAAGACTACAACAAATTGTTAATTAAGCAGGCATTCAACATCATGTAGATAGATGTGTCACTTGTGCAATGCATAATGCAGGAAAATGTAATAAGAGGTGGCAATATAGAATCCCACAAGCATTGGGACCCTGAGAAAGGGTAAAAGTGGATTTTGCAGGACCTCTCCAACAGCATCAGCAGCATTCAACTTTTTACTCACCCTGATAGATGAATATACTGGATGGGTGGGTAGAGGCTCATCCAACAAAAAAAGGAAGACACCAACTCAGTAGTTAGAATAATGAGTGAAAGGCTTATCCCAATATGGGTAGTACCCCAAGAAATGCACAATGACCAGGGAACTCACATTACTGGGAAAGTAACAAAACAAATGTGCCAAATTTGAGAAACTAAGCAAAGGTTTCACACTCTTGCCATCCTCAGAGTTCTGGGAGAGTAGAAAAAGCTACAGAATACAGAAGTATTCTCAGATGACCAGTACTCCACTTTATTATAATAAAATGATAAAAGAATTAAATCCAAGTAAAATGAAGCACTTTTCGTTTAGCACAATGATTACACTTCTTCAGATTTCAGAGTAGAAAAAGCTAATAGAACTCTGAAAGAAGGATTAAAGAATATGATTACTGAATATGGGAATCATTGGGTAAAACATTTACCCAACATTTTGATTAAGATGCAAAATTCTCCTCAAGGATGTGCACTAACTCTATATGAATTAATGATCAGTTAACCTATGAATGTACAAGGAGGAGAAATCAATTCACCATGGAAATCCACACCTCACCCACACCCCCTGCAAAGGTAGCCACCATGAAAAACTTCTCCAAAGCTGACTTTTGACTCCTAAAAACAGAGGTGGCTAACTTCATGGCATCCATGTCAATGGCAAATAGATGCATAACTGCTGAATCATACACCAATGCACTGTACAAACACATACGTAAATGCATGGACCTAGCCATACCCAACAGAACCAAGACTCTCTCCTCCAAGAAAAAGGAAGCCAATGTGGTGGTCCCCTGCCATTAATAAACTCTACAACAGAAAAAGGAACTACTGAAGAAAAAGGTGAAGTCCCAAGACTGGAAAAAAACTCCCTTATTAGCCTCAACAAAAGGTGGGGATCCCTCATCAAAATCTCTAAAAGCAAGCTATGAAGGCAGAATTGCAGCAGACACTAAAAACAACCAAAAAGCCTTCTATAGTTATATCAAGAATTTGCACAGCAAAACCCATGTTTGCTCTGTGTTACTGCACAATGGTACCTTCTATACTGAGCCAACAGATATTGGCAACATACTGGCCGACAAAGCCAATGCCAACTTTACCCCCCCCCCAAAGGACCACTCACAATACCAGTGGAATGCCAGGCACCCAACATTATTGCAGCACAGGATAAAGCTGCATTGTCCAAGGCCAGGAATACAGCTTCCATTGGACCTGACAATATCCCTGTATGTGTTCTGCATGAACGACAAAGTGAACTGGCACAACATCTGTGTGTCCTATTCAATCACAGTCTCACCTCAGACTTTGTCCCTACTGAATGGCACACTGCTACAGTCATCCCTCTCTATAAAGGGGGAGTGACTACAGACCCTGGGAATTATCACCCCATTAGCCTGATGAGTCTGATATGTAAGGCTATGGAGTGCATCACGATGGACCTAATTAACAAGGATATAGGGAATCTCCAAACTCTAGATACCACGCAGTTTGGTTTTGTGAAAGGTCGATCATGCCTGCTTAACCTGGTTGACTTCTTTGAGTCAGTTATGAGAGCTGTAGATGAGGGCAAGGCAGTTCATAAACCCTACCTCAATCTGTCCAAGGCCTTTGATACCATTCCCCACACAGGAATTATTGATAAACTCACCAAACTAGGCATCAACCCCTATATCATTAGGTGGGTTGCAAACTGACTCACAGATAGAACACACAGTGTGAAAGTAGCGGACTTAAAGTCAGACTGCTGACTAGTCATGAGTGGAGTCCCACAGGGAACAGTCTTGGATCCTGTCCTGTTTGGCATCTACTTCTTAGAAGTCCAGGCCAACACAGAGCGACTCTGGCTGACCAAGTTCACAGACGACTGCAAGCTGGGAGCCATTATTAACTCCAAAGTGATGTAGACATCCTACAGAAAGGCCTCACTGAGACCAATGACTGGTGTTAAAACCATGGCCTTAAGATTAATGTCAAAAAATGTGTCATTATCCCCTTTGGGAAAAACTCAGTTCCCACTAATTACCACATCGATGGGAGCCCACTGAACACTGAAGTTGATGTAAAAGATCTGGGGACACAGTTTGACAGCAACCTCTCCTTCGACCACCACATTGCCACTGTGATCAGAAAGTCTTTTTATGTGGCACATCTCATTAACAAGGGTTTTGCATCCAGGAAGAAAGTGGTCATCATCTCTGTCTACGCTTCCCTGATTAGGCCAATCATCAAGTATAGTGCCCCATTTGCATGTACCTCACTAGGCACATGCAACAGCTGGAAAAGCTACAAAAGTACCTCACAAAGAGGATCCTAGGCATTAAACACATGTCCTACATGGACAGACTCAAAAAACTCCAGCTATTCTCTGTCTCATATCATCTAATAAGAAGCGATCTCTGCTTGACTTACAAAGCCATGTCTGACCCAGCTCTGTTTGAAATGCTACAGCTAAAGAAATCCAAATCTCTGCACACCACACATTCCAGAAACCTCAACCTCATTACCATAATCAACAGAACATGCTGGAGGGTCAGGTTCATAAACCAGAGACTGCCCATGCGCTGGAATAGACTTCCTAAACATGTCAATCAGAGCACCTCACTGGCCCTCTTCAAGAGAGATCTTGATGAGTGGATGGGAAATAGAAAGTTTACCCCTGGGATCACTCCAGTGGTTGTACTTGATAGAGGCACTGGGAAATAATGTCAGGCAGCACAATGCCAGAGCACTTCTATGGGCTGGGCTTGTAAAGGCTCCAGGGCCATTAACCTAGTACACACCTACAAGGAATGCTATTAGAAGAAACAAGATCATGGGACCCGATCCAAGACAATAATTTAGGCAAAAGGGAGAATCTGGGAAGCTATACAAATCCATAGTCTAGAATTTCATAAGCAAAATGAGATTTGGGAAAAGAAGGAGGCAACATTGTAACAAAGATCTTGCAATGGTTTGCCAGTCTGAAAACATAAGCAAATGGGACCCAAAATGATTAGGGCCCTACATTGTTACTAAAGTGGGGCTAGTTGCTGTACAAGTCTGGCCATATAAAAGCCAACCACAAAAAAATGGTTGGATTCATAAAGATCATGTTAAAATATTAAAATGAAGCGGACAAAATTAATTCAGTTATGAATTTAATAACTGATGCTGATAAATATTGGGATACAGGGGCATAATATCAAATAAAACTGCTAAAATATTAGCATTTTCTCTTGCAGATAATTTCAAGAAAAGATAGAATCATAAAAGTCCTAATATCAGTTGTGATCCTGACTAACTTTTATTCCCCAACACAAGGAAAAGTGAATTTCAACACCTTCATCAAATTATTGCAAATGTGCTCAGAAATGTTTAATACCAAACTATGTTGAATATGTGCTGAAATCCCCCAAGAAGCAGACAGTTAAATTCCTTTACAATCTATTCCATTTACTCTTCCAGAAATGTTGAGTCGATTGAAGAAGCAGAAACTGAGCATAATTTTTAAGACCTGTTCACACAGATGTGACTGCTGATGTTTGCTTACAAGCAGAAAAAAAGAAAAGTTACCATTTTGTTGGGAAAAGTTCCTGCAGCATAATCCATGCTACCCCAAATACCCTTAAGCAATGTTATGAACATTTTAGTAATGAATCTTGCAGAGAATTTAAAAGAGCCAGAACTAAACACTGGATTAAATGGACGATTCCAGTTCAGGCAGGCATATATTACATATGTGGAAAGAAAGCCTACGAATGGCTTCCTGAAAACTGAGTGTGTGAGACGTCAAGCAGTGCAGATTTTGACAGTGCACCACATGCATCAGGTCCGAGATATAGTACAATTTATGAAGTATTCTGATCCAAGCAAAGTTGAATATTGATGATATCTACTGAATAATAAAGAAGTATGTACTTGCCATAATGTTTTATCTGTGTTGTCCATTTTCATTCTTCCTCAACTGATGGGTTCAGATCCAATTTTCAGATCTGACTCAGTCATTACACTAGCTTATGGTCTCCGACAAACTTTCAAGCTCCTTTCCCACCCATAATGCACTATCCCCAACACCCCTCAGATCCAATTTACAGCTCAAGAGAGAGAAACTATTAAAGAATTGCCAAGTTGGAGTTCAAAGAAAGGGGGTATGATGTCCCTAAGAGTGTCACTCCTCCAGAAGCCATTTGTGAGAAATGGAGGGGACGGATGGTGGGGAGTTGCGGAAGAATGAAAATGGACAACACAGATGGAACATTATGGTAAGTATATTACTTCTTTATCTGATGTCATTAATTTTCATTCATTCCTGAACTGACAGAGCCCCAGCTAACTAAAACCCTCTGTGGACTCTAAGGAAGGATATTCCTGAGTACAGTTGAGCTAAAGGCCACCTTTTTCCTCTTGACCAGGTCTAGTTTGTAATGAGTGATAATGGTATGAGGATTTGACCAAGATGGAGCTGCACATATGTTGTTCATAGAGACTCTAGACTGGAGTACAGTAGAAGCTGCCATAGCTCTAGTTGAATGAGCCTTTAATGATTTTGGTAAGGGGAGATTCAATTTGTTGTAGATAAATGAAATGCAATCTGTCAACCATCTAGCTATGGTGACCTTTGTAACTGATTCACCCAACATATTATGTGCAAAGGAAATAAATAGCTGATGTGTATTTTGTTTTGTGCAGGTAGAAACATCCAGTAAATGCAGCACATATTCTCTTTCATTTGTAAACTTTGGGAAGAATTCTGGCAAATCAATGGCTTGGTTAATACTGGATTTTGTCTCCACCTTAGGTAGGAAGGAAGCATTGGTATGAAATGTTCTTTTGAAGAATCAAGTATGGGGGCTTAGAAGATAATGCTTGAAGTTCTGAAATTCTTCTAGCAGATGTGATTGCAACTAAAAAGACAGTTTTCCAGGTCAAAAAATTTAGATCACACTTAGCTGCAGGTTCAAAGGGAGAATGTAATAAAACTTACAGTACCAAATTCAAATTCCATGATGGTGTGGGGTCTTTATAAGGGGTTCTTAGCAGAAGAGAGATTGCTGTGAGTTGAACTTAAATTGTTGATGAACTAGCACCCTCATTAAATAAACTCACTAAACATTCAAGAACAGAATGAATCAGAGTTGAAAAGGGGTCTATCTGATTCTTCTCTGACCAATAAATGAATCTTCTCAATTTACTCCTATAAAGTTTCCTAGTAGAAGGCTTAAGGAAAGATAAAAGTATGGAACAGACAGGGGAAGAAAGCATCATTTGCCTGGCTATTAAAGGAAATGGAGAAACCACGTAATTAGTTTGCGATTTAAGATATCTGGATGAGCTCTGCCTGTTGAATGACACAGAAGGTCTGGAGTTGGATCCAGAATCCAAGGTGGGTACAGCAGATGAGGCCAAAAACCTGTTGAGGCCAGTAAGGTGCAATGAGGATGAATTTGCTCTTCAACCTGGCTGCTTTCTGAAGGAATTTGAGAATTAGGGAAATTGGAAAAAAGCATACAGAAGACCAGGGGGCAAATCATGAAGCAGAGTATCCCTTGGTGACTCCCCTGGTGACGGGATCAGGGCAAAGAAGCTACTGCACTTGTTGTTCAGGGGAGATCCAAAAAGATCACAGCAAGGCTGGTACCAGTGACTTAAAATCATTTCCATCACCTTGTTCTTGAGAGACCACTCATGAGGCAGTAAAATGGACCTGCTCAATTTGTCTGCTATTACATGGGACTTCCATGGAATATACTTTGCTATCAGAAAGTGGTTGGAAGATATTGCCCTTGCCACACCCTTAGGGATTCTCGACACAGGTGATAAGATCTGGTTCCCCCATTTGTTGATGTACCAAACTACTGACATGTGTCCATTTGGACTGTAACTGTCCTAAGAGGAAAAGAGTTTTGGAATGCTTGCAATGCCAAAAGCACCACTCTCATTTCCAGACATTGATATGCAAGTTGGCCTCTTTGGGGGGCCAAGGGCCTTGGACTGTCTTATCAGAAAATGCCACTCAACTCAATCTGGGAAGTGTCCATGGTCACTATGGTCTTGTGCTGAGGAAGAATGAATGGATGACCTTGTAACAGTTGTTGTGAATGCATCCACCAGGAAAGATAATGTTTGTATACCTGAGTTATTCTTATCTTCACTGACAAGGGTTGAGAGAGCACTGACCATTGTATTACTAAGCATCCATTGCAGAATCGTCATATGATATCTTGCTAAAGGAACTAAAATTATTGCCACTGACATTTATCTCAGGGCTTGCAGAATCAACTGGGCAGAAATTCTAGTACTGAAAATTGTTTTCCTCACCTGCTTCCTTATTTTTTTGCACTCTTGAAAGAAGAAGAAATGTTACCATAGACACTGTGTTGAATACTGCTCCTACTAATTCCATTTCTGGGTTGGTTGTAAATGAGACTTGTAATTGACCAGGTAAATTAACTACTCCCACCCCAACAACAGCTAATTCAAAAACTTAGCCACTCAGTTTAATAACTACTTTACAGAATCCATCCAAGCTCTTGCAAGCACTCAAACCAACTTTAACCACACACCTCCTATCTCAAACCATAACAATACACCCCTACATAACAGCCCTGACCAGTTTACATTAAACCCAGTCTCCATTAGTACCATCAAAAAATTACTAAAAAACTTAAGCCAACTACCTTAGCTGCAGATAATCTCCCTGCTGAATTTTTGCAAATTGCATCAGAATCAATTGCATACCATGTAGCCATACTCAAAAATAGATCATTATCTGAAACACAGGTCCCTCCTATCTGGAAGATCTCCCTCATTCTACCATTCCATAAAGGAGGTGACTCTACTGAAACTAACCAACTTTTGCCCAATCGCCATGTCCCATCTTTAAAGTATTCTTGAAAGGGTCATACACACCCAACTTATGTAATACCTCCTTTCACATAAACTCCTATCTCATACCCAACATGTTTTTTGTCCCTCTCACAGCACTACCAGAGCCCTAATGTCCTTTAAAAACACAGTTAACCAGCATAGAAACAATGGTCACTTTGTATCAGTCATATTCCTGGACCTGTTCAAGTCCTTTGACATGGTCAACCACAGCAAACCCATCAGTGTTCTTTCTACCCTAAACCTCAGCAACCCCACCATTACTTGGTTCCAAAGTTACCTAGCAGGGTATCAGCAGACAGTCTGCTGGCAACAACACCTTTCACCCCTTCTCCCATTCACCTGAGGGGTCCCACAGGGCTCCATCCTTGGTGCCATTCTATTCTCTCTCTTCACCAATCAGCTCCATTCTGCTTCACTCCACATATAAGTGAGACAGTACACTGATGACTCTACACTGATCTGCTCAGCCTCCTCCCTCAAAGACCTTTAGACCACTACCCAAGATTCATTCTCATCTGTTAAATCTTGGCTGTCCAACTCCCAAATCATTCTAAAGCCCAATAAAACAAAACTTCTTCTCTTCTGTCCAACTAGGACTACCTCACCATCCCCAACCTTCCACATATTCTCCAAAAATAAAAGTATAATCACCCCAACAACCCAAACAAAATTGCTAGGAGGTGTAATTGAAAATAACTTGAAATTTTGCATTCATATAGGTCATCTCAGTAAAAAAGTCCACAATAAACTCAGTTTCCTATATAGAAACAACAAATTTCTAACAAACAAAACAAAAGTCTCTATTGCTAGAGCACACCTCTTGTATGCCTCCCCAATCTTAACCAACCTCCGCAAAATTGACCTTGCCAAACACAAAAATTATTACAATAGAATCTCCAAGTTTGCCATGAATACCCCATACAAGTCTCATCACTATCACTTAAGCAGCTCAGGTGGTTTGAACTCCCTCAACTCCTTCACTTTAATCAACTAACCTTTGCCCATAAAATACTCAATCAATCTGAAAAAAACCTGTTCTCAAGTATATCATACATCCCTATTCCACCTCAAGATCCCTCTGCTCTAGCAACAAACTACTACATGTCACTAAAGTAAAAAAAAAAAAACTTAGCAGGAGAATCACTTTTTTCCAACTATATTTCCAAACTTTAGAATAACCTACCAAACTCACTAATGACTAATACATCAATACTGCAATTTAAAAACACTCCTAAAAACACACCTTACAAATTCCTGGCTCTGCACTTCTAAATCCCCTGGATAGCTCTTTTTCTTTTCCACTTGATTAATAAGAGTCTTCCAATTGTCCCTACTAGTGATATTTTACCACTATTGGAAGGTTATTTGTCCGAGCAGTGATTGCACAGTAAACATTCTCCCTGCACTCCAGAAGTGCCATACAGCACTTTGAAAGCAGAAAAGTTTCCGCGGGCACTGTTATGAAACATAACAGTGTCTGCAGATGTAATGTAAAGAAAACAAACAGACACCCCCCCAAATAATAGGCCAGCACAGAGAATGTCCAGATTGCTATGCCAGTGTACACACTGGCATACCAAATAAGTAAGCGTGTTCCCAAGAGGAACTATAAAGAAGTGACCCCAGTTGTGGCCAGAGTCCCCCAATGGTTTGAGTGTCCAAATTCACTTCCAAATTCTGTAGACATTCACAGCTGTTGCTGGTGAAGAAATGGACAGCTATGGACTTGTCCTACACCTGTCCTGCACATCCCTAGTTACCATTCATACTATACTTCCCTCTGCTTGCCCCTGTTTTCACCACTTTCCTATCACCCCTTTTTCTTTTCTTTCAAAGAAATTAGTGCGGGGGTAAGAGGGAGTAAGCACCACTAAGTGAAGCTAAAATTAATTAACCGTGTTTTAACATCGCTTAGGTTCAAACAAACCCACGCAAACTGGCTTACAACTGCTTAAAAGTGCCTTAATCACTCTGGTTCCAATTGCCCTTGTTCTGCCCAGCAACAAAATAATCAATGCTGCTAAGTGTCAAACACAGGACGCTGTGCTCTACAATCATCGCAACATACCACTACACCATCTGAGCTGTAAAAATGGCTGTTGCTTTTTCAAACTTATCATGCAGTCTTTTCATTTAATATTAATGAAAAAAACATCAAACCCAACTCTAGAACCCAGGACCCTGTACAGTACAGTGAGAGAAATGTACCACTACACCATCTGAACTGTAGGAATGACTGCTGCCTTTTCAAACTTAACATGCAATAGAGACATACAACAATAGTGAGAAAGCTCTGTGGAATCATTCATGTGTTGGATATAGACACACACACACACACATATATATATATATATATATATATATATATATATATATATATTCTGTTGAAACACACATATATATATATATATATATATATATATATATATATATATATATATATATATATTCTGTTGAAACATATATATATATATATATATATATATATATATAAAAACGTAGATACATATACACATATAGATATATAAATATATGAACGAAGGAATATATATATATATATATATATATATATATATATGTGTGTGTGTGTGTGTGTGTGTGTGTGTGTGTGTGTGTGTGTGTGTGTGTGTGTGTGTGTGTGTGTGTGTGTGTGTGTAACATGTGTGTATATATATATATATATATATATATATATATATATATATATATATATGGGTCCCCTACGAAATCCCAAATGCACAGAATACCGATGCCCAAAATACTGAGACGAAAAGCCCAAAACCCCACATTACTGAAAGGCCAGAAGCACGAATTTCAGAATCCCGATGTTAAGGGATTTTGAGTTAGCACTTCTGGTGTTGTGGTTCAGATAAGTATGTGTGTCTAAGTGTGTTTGTGAGGGGCTTTAGAGTGTGTAAGTGTGTGTTGTGACTGTGGTGTGTGTGTTTGTGTGTGTGTGTGTGTGTGTGTGTGTGTGTGTGTGTGTGTGTGTGTGTGTGTGTGTGAGGGACTGTAATGTGTGGGTGTGAGTTTGCCTTGTGTATATGTTTGTGTGATCTCGGAGTTAGAATAATAAAGTAGGGGGGTGTGCAGGGGGCTTATCTTTAGTGTAGGGTGGTTTGTTTTGTTATAGGGGAGGGTTTGTGTATGTTTGTGTTTGCTGTATGTATGTATTAGTTTCGTGATTTTGAATTTTGCGCTTTCAACATTTCAGTAATGTGGGGTTTCGGGCTTTTCGTCTCGGTATTTTGGGCGTCGGGTTTCTGTGCATTTGATATTTCATAGGGGACCTATATATATATACCTCAGAACCATATCCATCAACTTCTCAGTGCAAGAAACGTGTACAAAGGCTGTACAAAGTGGGGGGAAATGGGCCATATAAAGGGACATATTCCAAATATTGCTGCTTGTACAGCAACAGAGTGAGTTTCAGCAGAAACATCTGAAGGATATGAGGATGAAAACAGACATGTTATGCCATTATTCACTGACATAAATCCTTGGATCATCACAGTGATTTACCAGACAAATACAAATAAACTGTGGAAAAGAACCAAAGCATGGGCAAAACATCTGGACATTCTGTGAAAAGCCTGGTAGTGGAGAGGTATGCTCAGAACCCCTTAGCGCAATGAATCTGGACCAAGCCTGACAAAGTGGGGGAGAAAGGCATGACAATAGAGACGTATCCAAAATACGTGAGTAGGTAAGCTGAGAAAGTTGCTGTACTGACACTTAGTCCTAACATATATTGACTGAAATATCACAGGTCTGGGAGTCAGTTGCTTCTCATTAGTTATTTACTCCAATCTTCACATAATTTCACTGATGCATCAGGAATACACAACAGTTATGGGGACCAGACCACAGGTATTGCCCAGACCATGGTACATCCTATGAATATGTGGACATAACACAACAGTAGGAAAACTGCACTGAGCTACCAAGAACCATCCAGTCTACAAGCAGACTGACATAAAACTACCCAAATCCAGCTCTGTGGCTGTACACATGCGTTTGCAAATACAACAGACACTACAAGGATACAACACCAGAGGAAAACAGGCACTGGTGTGAAAGTGCATACCCACAAACAATTACACCACAGTCACAGTGACATACCAATAAGCAAACTGAACACTGCACTATAATGACAGTGTGAACACACACATATCTCGTTTGCCACTCACACATTACCCCTACATATACTGATCCAAGCCACAGTGTAGTGAGAATTTGGAGGTGTTATGGGACATGTCATGGTCTCCCCGTACAGACATATAACAGCTGATAGGGAGCCAGAAACCAGAGCAGCATGCACAGTCAGATAGAAAGGGGCCATTACACTCACATGTACCCCCCTCATTACACAACCGAAATAACCTGTACACACTATACTTCTATAGAATCCTGACAGTCTGTTAACAATGGCCACACATATACAGACATCTCAAATGTATGGTTTACCTCGGAATGTACAGGCTCAGGGCTCATATCTATGGCCTCTTCCCCATGACATGTCTGTGGGTCTACTATCTCACTGGGATGGTAGCAGGAATAAAGGAAATACATAATTATACTAAATTCCTGTGAGTCTTTTAGTGCATGACATCTGAAGAAATCCCTACATAATTTGGGGACAGAGGCCCAAACACAAGTGTATATTGGACATATTTCTGTTATACATTGAGACAGCTGCTGGTGTTACTGGGTTTATTGTAATATATATCCTTTCTGAAGGATATGAAGTCAGTAATAGCAATGGATGTTAGTATTTAATGACTGCATTCCCCAGAGTCCCCTTCTGATTTTTCAAGGACAGCTACTGTCTGGGGAACAGACCAAACATAACAGGCAAACATCTGGCCAGTATGTGGGCAGTATGTCAGCTGAAAGGTATGTCAAAGACATATCACTGTCAGACGTCAAGTCAGTCATTAAGTCTATGTCCAGATGAGCCCTGTCAATCTAGCAACCCTCCATGTGTATAACAGCACTACTGACATACAATCTGTACCCAATTCTGAATCTTTGTCCCCCATGTTGTTGGCTGTCCACACATGTCCTGTCCTGTGTAGTATTCCCACCTACTGTCTGTGAAGCTGTAGCCCCCACACCTCTGTAATGTCCCTTGCACAGGCAAGGAAAGGAAGCAAGGCCCACATGAAGGATATAGGCAACCGACTGCAGACAGGCGATATGTAAGCATCATCCCCTGTCCCCGCATAGGTAAACATGTGCATGTACAGCACCTGCCTCCCTACCTCATGATCACAAAGCAGGTCTGTAATGCCTTCTTAAAGGCAACACATAGAGGTTGCCATAGGCCTAATACCATTTCTGGCTGCATCCTACATGAACACAGGCATGGCTTCTCAGACACATTCTGCAGTGTAGTCTACCACAGCCTGAGCACCAGTGTCATCCCATTTGCACAAAGGATGGACAGAAAGTAGATAGAAAACAGGTTATGCATTAGCATGAATGTTCTGAAGGATAGAATTCTGAAACTGAAATGTATGCCATTATTAAATGACAGCAGTCCTAAATGACATGGCCAAAAAACACAATACTCTACAGTTAATATAATAATATGATATTCATATCCAATAGACATAAAAATATATAGTGCAAATCCCTAGAACAGGATAGTGCAGTGCTCAGAGTTCCAGCTTTGCATGCAGGGATGCATGGTTTGAGTACTACAACAGGTAATCCAATTTTAAATGGAAAAGCAGTGTTAAACGTACTATTTTAAAAGTGAAATATGTGCTAAATGATTTTTGTCAATCAGGATACTGTAGCTGGTCTAGCATGGAAGTGTGAGTGCATATAACATGTTAAACCATCCATGTATATCCAAGTGTCCCATACAGTATAGTCACACCCCTTGCTACTGTAATGACAGCACTTAGAGGCATGTTATGTAAAGGAAATCATATACACTTACTAAATGAAGTTATTACTCTACTATTTTCTAAGAATGGAATGTAAGCAATGGTTACCAATGCTCAACCATGCTTAACAGGTTTAAGCATGGCTCAAACATGAATACTAAGCAAGAGGTAGCTCAGCTAAGTGGATTTGTGCACTGGTAAGCGTCGCTAAGCGAAGTCTACACGGGTTAAGTGCCTATTAGTTTAACGGTGTGTTGGCATCACTTAGCTTCACACAAACCCACTTACAACTGCTTAAAAGTGCCTTAATCATTCTATCTCCATCAGCCTCTGTTCTACCCAGCAACTAAATAAACAACCCCTGTAGGTTTTGAACCCAAGCACCTGCATACCTGCATACCATAGTCACAGCAATTTATCACTAGACCATCTTAACTGCAGAATTTGAAGATGTTTTTTCAAACATATCATGCAGTACAGTCAGTTAACGTTACAGAATGTACAATGTAAAATCACTAATGATTGGTATTTACAAATATATATATAAATAAAACACACACACATATGTGTATATATATATATATATATATATATATATATATATATATATATAGAGAGAGAGAGATAGATATGTATGAAAATACATATATATGTAACAATATATAGATATATTAGCAATAAATACTGAGGTGTATGTATGCATGTATGTATATATATATATATATATATATATATATATATATATATATATATATATATGTATATATATATATATATATATATATATGTGTGTGTGTGTGTGTGTGTGTATAAAATTATATATATATATATATATATATATATATATATATATATATATACATTCATACATGTATGGGGCTACAGATATATGTAAGGAAACTTATAAAAAAGAACATGATCATATATATTGTTAACATTTTTCTATAACATGCAGCACTGTCATACCTCAGAACACCTTAGTACAAGGAGTCTGGACCAAGCCAGACAAAGTGGGGGGACCAGGATATGGAAATAGGGACACAATGGAAATAATTGGGTAGATAAACTGCTTAAGTTGCTGCAGTAACACCATCTGTCCTAACATATGTTGAATACAATATCAGATGTCTGAGAAATCAATTGCCTGTCATTATGTAATGAGTACATTCCACACATCATCCCACTGAATTGTCAGTAATACACACCTGTCATGGGGACCAGACCCAATATATGAGGCAGACAACTGTATGTCCTATGAATACCTGGAGGGTTGAGACCTATGAGCGCAGCTATATAACATTAGGGAAACTACACTGAGCTGACAAGCATGTTACAAAGTACCATCCAAAATACAGTCAGGACAGCACATCACATCATAATGGGTCTAATGAGTGCCAAGTAGAGGGGAGCAATGACCTCTTTTTTCTTGGAAGAGAACCCTTTTGTGATAAGGTGTGCTACGTAGAAGGATTTCCTGACTACTGTGGAGATATGCTTAACAAAGGAGAGACTACTGTCCACCTGGGTCCCAAGGTCTCTTATCACACATTCTGCATTAAGTAGACTGACGTTTATGTGGTAGTTCATGGGTACAGAGTTTTTACCAAAAGGGGATGACAATGCACTTTTTGGCATTCAGCTTAAGGCCATGCTTCTGACACCAGGCATCTGTCTCAATGAGGCCCTTCTGTAGGATGTCCACATCATTTGTGAACTCGACTATGGCTCTTAGTTTGTAGTCATCTGCGAACTTCATTAGCCAGAGGCCTTCTGTGTTAGCTTGTACTTCAGAGAAGTAGATAACAAACAGGAAAGATCTCAGGACTGAACCCTGTGGTACTGCACTTGTCACTGGTTTGAAGTCAGATTTGGAGTCTGCAACCTTTACAGTGTAGGTTCTGTCAGTGAGCCACTTGGCAACCCATCTTGTGCCATATAGATTTATGCCTAGTTTAGTGAGTTTAGCTATAATTTCAGAATGGGGGATGGTGTCAAAAGCCTTGGCGAGGTCAAGATAGGCTGTGTGAACCACTTTACCATCATCTACAGCTTTGGTTACTGCCTCAAAAAAGTTGATCAGGTTCAGAAGGCATGGTCTGCCTTTCAAAAACCCAAACTGGGTGAGGTCCAGAGTTTGGAGGTTACCAGTTTCTTTGTTTATGAGTTCCATGATGACACGTTCCATGGCCTTGCAGACCAGGCTCATCAGGCTAATAGGGCGATAGTTCCCAGGATCAGTGGTGACTCCCCATTTGTGGAGTGGGATAACTATTGCTGTGTGCCATTCAGTAGGCACAAAGCCTAATGTGAGACTATGATTGAACATGGTGCATAGGTGGGGAGCCAGTTTGTTCTGAAGTTCATGTAAAAAGCAGCCTGGGATGTTGTCCAGTCCCATGGATGCTGTGTTTTTGGTTTTAGAAAGTGCAGCTTTTATCTGCATAAATGTGATTACAGGGACTCTGCATTCTTCCTGAATAGATATGGACCCTTAGGGGATGAGATGGGGGTAAAGTTAGCACTGAACCTATCTGCCAGGATGTTGGCAATATCAGTTGGCTCTGTAATTTTCATGCCGTTGTGCTGTAACTCAGAGCAAATCTGGCTGTTGCCATTGAGATTCTTGACATAGCTATAGAATGCTTTGTGGTTGCCCTTAGAATCAGTGTCAATTTTGTTTTCCTAGCTAATCTTTACAGGATCTTATAAGGGATCTCAGCTTCTTAATGAGGCTGACCAGGGAGCTCCTCCACTCATGGGATTTTACTCTCTTTTGCAACAGTTTCTTCCTTCTGTTGCAGAGTTTGTTTATGGCAGAGAACATCAGATTGGCTTCCTTTTTTTGGAGGACAGTGTCTTGGTTCTGTTTGGGATAGCACGATCCATGCACTCGTGTAAGTGTTTATAGAGTGCATTTGTGTAGGATTCAGCAGTTGTAACTGTATCGTCCATCTGCATGGGTGTCATGAAGTTCGCCACTTCTGTCTTAAGAAGCATGAAGTTGGCTTTGGAGAAATTTTTACTGTGGTTTCCTTAATGGTGGGTGGGGGCGGGATGTGGATATCTAGGGTGATTAGCATATGGTCGGATCTGACCAACAAGGAGTTGACTTCAGGTGTGGAACACTGGTCACTCATGTTGGTAATGACTAGGTCTAGGATATTGTTGCCCCTAGTGAGGGTGTGGATAAGTTGATCCAGGGCATTGGAATTTATGATATCCAGAACGTGTTGAGCAAAGGAGTTGGTACATGAGTAGTTTTCCCAGTTAATGGCGGGGTAGTTGAAATCGCCCATTATTAGGGTGTTTGGTTGAACCCTAATATTTTCCAGTATATCAAGAAAAGAGGAGTGGGAATCCTGGGGCAGAGTGGGGGATCTGTAGCAAGCTACAATTTGGATTGCAGTTTTGCTCAGAGTTAGTTGTAGTTGGATAACCTCGGATGCATTATGCTGCACAATTAGCCTGGAGGTGTGGATATCCTTAATGAATATGGACACACCTCCGCCTTTGGTGTTCTGGTACAGGTTAGATGGCCAAAAAGTGTGGTATGAGTTATAGTCTGGTAATGCAGGGGTGATTTCTAGAGCCTTGAACCAGGTCTCAGTCACTGCACAGATATCAATGTTCTCCATTTTAAGGAGTGTCTCATGTGAGTGCATTTTGAGATTTAGACTTCTAGCATTGAGTAGCATTACCCTCAGTTTTTGCTTGACTGTTCCTGTTATGGTGGTGAATTTGTCATTTGAACCTTGCCTAAAAAAGGCATTATAGGGGCGGCAAGACCCTCAGCCAGTATCCGGAATCCCAGGGGAGACAGGTACAGGCCATCTCTGGCAAAGCATCATGGTCTGTTGACCATGTTATCCCAGGCAGACAGATACTGGATCCGCTTAACATGACACCAGAAGCTTAGCCAATTGTTGAAGTCAATCATTTTGTCCTTGTACTGCGGTATCATTCTTACCCAATCTCCTTCCAAAAAAAAAGGTATGTGAAACAACTAAACATGTAATCGAATGCAGTAGGTGGTCTGTAATAATGGGAAATAGGAAGTTCAAAGATTATGTCTCAACAAGACTTGCTGTACTGATATACTGCTGAACAGCACCTATGGCCATAGCATCTGGCTCTGTCTGTAGTGACATAGGTCACAGCTCAGGCCCCTGACTCACCCCAGGGAAGGACAGCTTACATCTGGAAACTACTGGAGTGTCTGTCAAACACTACTGACTGTGCCACTGCTAGGCCAGCTACTGGGATGTTGTACATATCCATATGTTACCTGTGAATATAACTATGATACACATGCTTGTCTTGTAAATCTAAGAGACCTATACAGAGCATGTGCACAGTAAAGTACTGTTGCAGAAGTGTATGTTGAACTGCATGTGATATAGTGAGCTCATACTATCCAACGGTACAGTGTTCCGCTGGACAATAAGCACATGTGCCTGATATCTGTGGTCACTTACGCATAGAGTTGTGTTATAGGTTCATAGGTTCATAGGTTCATACTAGGCTATTTGCCCTGGGGCAATTATAAGCCTAGCCTGATTCTGTATGGCTTACGCCACCCCTTGATTTGAGTATACTGTGCCCTTTTTAAGGTTTAGTTTACTGTGCCTCTGTCTAATAGTGACACGGGAGTAATCCCTGGGACAAACCTACAATCCCCCATCCACCTATCGAGATTCTTCTTGAAGAGATTCAGTGAGGTGCTCTGTCTCACATGAACTGGAATTCTATTCCAGAGCGAAGGGAGCCTCTGGGTTATGACCCTGTCCCTCCAGCAAGTTCTATTTATTTCTGTGCTGAGTGTGGCTCTAAGGGATTTAGATTTGCTGAGGTGGAGCATGTCCATTAATTCTGGATTTGACATAGCTTTGTATGTCAGGCATAGATCGCCTCGAAGTAGGCGGTATGCAACTGAGTAGAGCTAGAGTTTTTTTAAACGAGCAGCATATGGCATCTGTTTGAGACCCTTGATCCTCTTGGTGAGATACTTTTGGGGTATTTCTAATTGCTGCAGGTGTCGGGTAAGGTACATCCCAAAAGGGGCATTGTATTCTATGATGGGCCTGATGAGGGATGAATAAAGGGGCACGATTACCTCTCTTGATCTAGATGTGAAACCCTTCGTGATGAGGTGGGCTATGTAGAAGGTCTTTCTAACCACTTTGGCAATGTGGTTTTCAAAGGAGAGATTGCTATCAACTTGGGTCCCCAGGTCCCTAATAACTTTCTCTGTACATAATGGGTTTCCGCCTATGTGGTAATTTGTGGGCACATTGTTTTTGCCAAATGGTATGACTATACATTTTTTGGCATTTAGCTTTAAACCATGGCGCTGGCACCAGTTATTTGTCTCTGTGAGACCTTTTTGAAGGATGTTTGTGTCAGCTGGAGAGTTGATTATGGCACCCAGTTTGCAGTCGTCTGCGAACTTGGTGAGCCATAGTCTTCCCACGTTTGCCTGTACCTCGGAAAAGTATATACCGAACAAGAGTGGTCCCAGAACAGAACCCTGTGGGACGCCACTTGTGACCGGTTTCGAGTCTGACATGGCTCCAACAACTCTCACTCTGTGGGTTCTGTCTTTGAGCCAGTTTGCGAGCCATCTTGTGACATAGGGGTTTATATTTAAGCTGGATAGCTTATCTATGATGCCCGAGTGGGGTATTGTGTCAAATGCCTTTGCAAGGTCCAGATAGGCTGTGTGGACTACCTTCCCTTCATCTATGACTTTGGTGACTGTTTCGAAGAAGTCAACCAGGTTCAAAAGGCAGGATCTGCCCTTGACAAAGCCGAACTGGGTAGGATCTAGTGTCTGTAGGTCCCCAATGTCTTTGTTTATGAGCTCCATGATGATCCTCTCCATAGCCTTGCAGACTAAGCTAGTCAGGCTTATGGGGCAATAGTTTCCAGGGTCCGTAGAGGCTCCACCTTTGTGGAGTGGGACCACTGTTGCTGTACGCCATTCTGTGGGCACATATCCTGTAGTGAGTCTGAGATTGTATAGCTGTTTTATTTGAGGGATTAGTTCCTCTTGGAGTTCATGTAGGATGCAACCTGGGACGACATCTGGTCCCATGGAAGCAGTGTTTTTTGCTTTGGAGAGGGCAGCCTTCACCTGAGCATCAGAGATGTTTGGGAGGCAGCCCTCTGCCGGGATAGATACTTGCTCTTTTGGGGGGGGGGGTTGGAGAAGTTTGCACTGAACCTGTCTGCCAGGATATTGGCGATGTCTGTGGGTTCAGTGTATTTTTTGTCATTTAGAATCAACTCAGAACAAGTCTGGGAGTTGCATCCCAGGTTTCTAACATAACTGAAAAAAGCCTTATGATTGTCTTTGGTGTCCTGTGCAATTTTTCTCTCAAAGCTGGCCTTGGAGGATTTTATGAGGGATCGTAATTTTTTGCTAGTACTGATCAGAGATGCCTTCCCTATTATGGATTTTGCTCTATCGTGTAGTAGCTTCCTCATTCTGTTGTACAGTTTATTTATGGCAGGGGTCCACCAGACTGGAAGCCTGCCTTTGGATGATTGGGTCTTGGTTTTGTTTGGGATAGCATGATCCATGCATTCCTGGAGATGTCCGTAGAATGCGTTTATATAGGATTCTGCAGTTTGGGCCGTAGTTTCCACTGGCCCTGTGGCCTTGAAGGATTCCACTTCGGTTTTGAGAAGTGAGAAGTTCGCTTTTGAGAAGTTTTTCCCTGTGGTTTTCTGGGCTGGGGGTGGGGTCGGGATGTGGACATCCAGTGAAATTAGTTTATGGTCTGATCTTACCAATGAGAGATATACTTCTGGTGTGGAGCATAGAGTCCCCACGTTAGTAATGATCAGGTCTAGTACGTTGTCCCCTCTTGTGGGAGTGGTGACTAGTTGTTCCATAGCATTTGAGTTTATAATTTCCAGGAACCTTTGGGCTAAGGTGCTGGGGCTTGAGTAGTGCTCCCAGTCAATGTTTGGGTAGTTGAAGTCGCCCAATATAATGGTGTTTGGAGAGATCTTCATGTTCTCCAATGTTTTCAGGAAAGCCGAGTGGGATTCCTGACTTTGAGAGGGTGGTCTGTAGGATGCTATAAACTGAAAAGCAGTCTTGTCCACTGTTAGTTGCACATGGATGGTCTCTGATACTTCGTGCAATGCCAATAACCTGGAGGTGTAGATATCCTTGATAAATATGGAAACTCCCCCTCCTTTTGTGGTTCAGTCCGGGTTTTGGGGCCAAAAAGCATGATATGAGGTATAGCCTGGTAGTGCTGGGGTGCTCTCTGGAGCCTTGAACCAGGTTTCTGTCACTGCACAGATATTGATGTTCTCCATACTGAGGAGAGCTTCGAGTGCGTGCATCTTGAGGTTAAGACTTCTGGCGTTTAGCAGCATTACCCTTAGTTTCTTGTTCCTTGTGCTGTCTATGGGGGTGGGTTTGACTTTTGAGCCTTGCCTAAAAAAGGCACTATGTGGGTGGCAAGAGCCTTTGCCAATATCCAAAAGCCCAGTGGTGACAGGTGCAAGCCGTCCCTAGTGAAGCAACGTGGTTGTCGAGCATGTCATCCCAGGCTGACAGACACTGGATCCCCTTTGAATGACACCAAAATTTTAGCCAATTGTTAAAATTGATCATTTTGTCTTTGTACTGTGGCATCATTCTAGGTGAGGGTAAGATGCTGCTCAAGGTCAGGGTCATACCAGCCTGGGCTACATGATCAGAGAGCTCCTCTATGTCTCTTTTCATGTAGTCCAGGGAGGTACGTTTCAGGTCATTCACACCAGCATGTACAATGACTGAGTCATATTTGTATTTGCTTTGGAGTGACCTGAGTGCTTGCGTTATGTGGCGGATCCTAGCACCCGACAGGCAGCTCACCGTGACCTTCTCTTTATTCAGCCTGGGGAGCGGGACTTTAGTGTGTCTGACAATAGAGTCACCTATTATAAGAGTATCAGGTGTGTTATTCAGCCATAAGGGCTGTGGCTACTTGGCACGCTGACTTTGTGGGTTATGTGTTGTGCGTGTTTTGTTTTGAGGTAGCGTTTGCTTGGATGTCTGCTTTGGAGGTCTCTGTGGCTTAGGTAGATTTTTATTTAGAGCCTGCGAGTATGTTTTTGTGTATTTATGTATTTGGTTCGCTGATGTGGTGGGACTATGTGATACTGGAATTGTATTGTGAGAGGTTACCTTCTCCTCCTGACTGGTTACACCAGTTTTGAGATGAGAGAGCACAGCCTCCAGTTTGGCTAAATAGTTGCATCTCTCACATATATTTAAACCTGTTTGGAGGAGGAGAGGGTTGTCCGTGTACATGATACAGTTGTAACATTGCCTCAAAATTCCCAGATTCACCAGCTGGACTGGAGAGGAAACCATTGACTGACCTTTGGACATGCTAGAGTAATATAGGGAAACTGAATTTACGATGGACCAATAGAGGACAGGGTAATCATAGAGAGTATAAGAGTAAGTAGTGCTAATGGTTTAATAGTGCTAACTTGTAGGATTACTTAATTGGACCAGTGAAGGGCCTTAGAATGAGAATATGGTGTTTAAATTGAGAGATAGAGCAGTTCTAAGGGAAAAAGTGAAGAGCAGACTTTGTGGAGCCAGGAATAGCTTAAACCCAATTAGGTGGCGCTGCCCGCTGTTGCGCTATGCTCAAAAACGCGCAAAACCGCGCAAAAGAGGATTTTAAGAGTGGAAGATGAAGGAGTTTTGGAATTGACCCAAAATGGCCAATAAAACTACAGTTTCAAGTCAGTAACCACTCCCACAGGGGCAGGCAGGCTGCTCAATGTTTTTCACTGCCACTGATCAACAGAGAGACTTCCCTTTAGCCCAAGCAAAAAATGGCCTCACAGAAACTTACAAACAGTTCAAGAACAGCAAGCCTGTAACTGAACTTTTTTAAATCTCAGAAAAGTGGGAAAAAAGCAAGATTTTTTTGTTTTTTTTCAGAGATAACAGAGGTTCACAAGTATTAACAAGTTATAACAGTGCAGTAAATGACCCCACACAAGAGTGCTAGGCCAAAGACAGATAAAATGCAAGTTTTGAGAAAAAAACGATTTTAAAAATAAGTGCAAACAGGAAATTCAGTAAACAGCTCTAGGTTGTGCTCTAAATACAGTTACTAATGCAGAAATCAAGTTTAACAAGCCAGAAAATGCTCAAAATAGGTGGCTATGCAGAAAAACTTAGCAAATAAACATAGGAAAAATACTTAAAATCTCAAAAGTTGCTCCTTTCTTCTCTCAGCGTTTTCTCCTCTTGGTGGGTGCTTCACCAACAGCCAACAAGCCTGAAAAGATGCCAAAACCACGAGGCAACCCGGGTTTAAGAGAGGAAGATGAAGGAGTTTTGGAATTGACCCAAAATGGCCAATAAAACTACAGTTTCAAGTCAGTAACCACTCCCACAGGGGCAGGCAGGCTGCTCAATGTTTTTCATTGCCACTGATCAACAGAGTTTAACAAACCAGAAAATGCTCAAAATAGGCTGCTATGCAGAAAAACTTAGCAAATAAACAGAGGAAAAATACTTCCCTTTAGCCCAAGCAAAAAATGGCCTCACGGAAACTTACAAACAGTTCAAGAACAGCAAGCCTGTAACTGAGCTTTTTTAAATCTCAGAAAAGTGGGAAAAAAGCAAGATTTGTTTTGTTTTTTTGTTTTTTTTTCAGAGATAGCAGAGGTTCACAAGTATAAACAAGTTATAACAGTGCAGTAAATGACCCCGCACAAGAGTGCTAGGCCAAAGACAGATAAAATGCAAGTTTTGAGAAAAAAACGATTTTAAAAATAAGTGCAAACAGGAAATTCAGTAAAAAGCTCTAGGTTGTGCTCTAAATACAGTTACTAATGCAGAAATCAAGTTTAACAAGCCAGAAAATGCTCAAAATAGGCTGCTATGCAGAAAAACTTAGCAAATAAACGGAGGAAAAATACTTAAAATTTCAAAAGTGGCTCCTTTCTTCTCTCAGTGTTTTCTCCTCTTGGTGGGTGCTTCACCAATAGCCAACAAGCCTGAAAAGATGCCAAAATTATGAGGCAACCATGTTTTAAGAGTGGAAGATGAAGGAGTTTTGGAATTGGCCCAAAATGGCCAATAAAACTACAGTTTCAAGTCAGTAACCACTCCCACAGGGGCAGGCAGGCTGCTCAATGTTTTTCACTGCCACTGATCAACAGAGAGACTTCCCTTTAGCCCAAGCAAAAAATGGCCTCACAGAAACTTACAAACAGTTCAAGAACAGCAAGCCTGTAACTGAACTTGTTTAAATCTCAGAAAAGTGGGAATAAAGCAAGATTTTTTTTTCAGAGATAGCAGAGGTTCACAAGTATCAAAAAGTTATAACAGTGCAGTAAATGACCCCACACAAGAGTGCTAGGCCAAAGGCAGATAAAATGCAAGTTTTGAGAAAAAAACGATTTTAAAAAAAAGTGCAAACAGGAAATTCAGTAAACAGCTCTAGGTTGTGCTCTAAATACAGTTACTAATGCAGAAATCAAGTTTAACAAGCCAGAAAATGCTCAAAATAGGCTGCTATGCAGAAAAACTTAGCAAATAAACAGAGGAAAAATACTTAAAATCTCAAAAGTGTCTCCTTTCTTCTCTCAGCATTTTCTCCTCTTGGTGGGTGCTTCACCAACAGCCAACAAGCCTGAAAAGATGCCAAAACCACGAGGCAACCAGGTTTTAAGAGAGGAAGATGAAGGAGTTTTGGAATTGACCCAAAATGGCCAATAAAACTACAGTTTCTAGTCAGCAATCACTCCCACATGGGCAGGCAGGCTGCTCAATGTTTTTCACTGCCACTGATCAACAGAGAGACTTCCCTTTAGCCCAAGCAAAAAATGTCCTCACAGAAACTTACAAACAGTTCAAAAACAGCAAGCCTGTAACTGAACTTTTTTAAATCTCAGAAAAGTGGGAAAAAAGCAAGATTTGTTTTGTTTTTTTGTTTTTTTCAGAGATAGCAGAGGTTCACAAGTATCAACAAGTTATAACAATGCAGTAAATGACCCCACACAAGAGTGCTAGGCCAAAGACAGATAAAACGCAAGTTTTGAGAAAAAAAGGATTTTAAAAATAAGTCCAAACAGGAAATTCAGTAAACAGCTCTAGGTTGTGCTCTAAATACAGTTACTAATGTAGAAATCAAGTTTAACAAGCCAGAAAATGCTCAAAATAGGCGGCTATGCAGAAAAACTTAGCAAATAAACAGAGGAAAAATACTTAAAATCTCAAAAGTGGCTCCTTTCTTCTCAGCGTTCTCCTCTTGGTGGGTGCTTCACCAACAGCCAACAAGCCTGAAAAGATGCCAAAACCATGAGGCAACCAGGTTTTAAGAGAGGAAGATGAAGGAGTTTTGGAATTGACCCAAGATGGCCAATAAAACTACAGTTTCAAGTCAGTAACCACTCCCACAGGGGCAGGCAGGCTGCTCAATGTTTTTCACTGCCACTGATCAACAGAGAGACTTCCCTTTAGCCCAAGCAAAAAATGGCCTCACAGAAACTTACAAACAGTTCAAGAACAGCAAGCCTGTAACTGAACTTTTTTAAATCTCAGAAAAGTGGGGAAAAAGCAAGATTTTTTTTTGTTTTTGTTTTTTCAGAGATAGCAGAGGTTCACAAGTATCAACAAGTTATAACAGTGCAGTAAATGACCCCACACAAGAGTGCTAGGCCAAAGACAGATAAAATGCAAGTTTTGAGAAAAAAACGATTTTAAAAATAAGTGCAAACAGGAAATTCAGTAAACAGCTCTAGGCTGTGCTCTAAATACAGTTACTAATGCAGAAATCATGTTTAACAAGCCAGAAAATGCTCAAAATAAGCGGCTATGCAGAAAAACTTAGCAAATAAACAGAGGAAAAATACTTAAAATCTCAAAAGTGGCTCCTTTCTTCTCTCAGCGTTTTCTCCTCTTGGTGGGTGCTTCACCAACAGCCAACAAGCCTGAAAAGACACCAAAACCACGAGGCAACCAGGTTTTAAGAGAGGAAGATGAAGGAGTTTTGGAATTGACCCAAAATGGCCAATAAAACTACAGTTTCAAGTCAGTAACCACTCCCACAGGGGCAGGCAGGCTGCTCAATGTTTTTCACTGCCACTGATCAACAGAGAGACTTCCCTTTAGCCCAAGCAAAAAATGGCCTCACAGAAACTTACAAACAGTTCAAGAACAGCAAGCCTGTAACTGAACTTTTTTAAATCTCAGAAAAGTGGGAAAAAAGCAAGATTTTTTTGTTTTTTTTTTTGTTTTTTTCAGGCAAACCATTGGCAATTCTGTGAACAATGACATTGTAACATAATAGCCTAGTTATGAATGTCGGACATCCTCCAGGTTATCACGGTGATGGCAAAGCCTTTCGTGCAATCAACTTACTTATGTATGTTGCAGCAATATTAATACAGTGTCAATATTGATGTCCCTTTTGTCACCCATTTATGTGTGCCATTGTCCAGACATACTGCTATAACAGGCTGAGAGGTATGACTGAGCAGCAAGACTGTAAATACATTGTGCTATACTAACATAGAACAGAAATGTATGCCAGGCATCACTTGAGTACATGGGTTGCAAGCAGTCAGGTAAATAAGTTGTGCATGCTGTACAAGCATGTAATATCAGTTTCAGTGCATACAACACACATATATGTCTACAGCTACTGGCTGTTGCATTGCCCTGACACAGATATGGGTACTAGAATAGGCATGATTATCAGGTTGTAATCAAAGTGTCTATCTGTGTTGTGACCCTCTGTCCATGCCTACCACAACCAGCTATATGAGCACCTACATGCAGTGGATATCAAAAGTGTATACACCCCTGTTAAAATGCCAGGTTTGTGTTCTATATGAAAATGAGACCACAGAAAATCATTTTAAAATGTTTCCCACCTTGAATGTGACCCACAACCCATACAATTCTATTGAAAAACAAACAAATATGTTAGGGGAGAAAATATAAAACATAAAACACTTACTATAAACTGGTTGCATAAATGTGCACACCCTTAAACTAATACTGTGTTGAAATATCTCTTGCTGTAATCACAGCATTCAATCATCTTGGGTACTCACATGTCATCAATTAAAGAAACTCTGATTAACCCGAAATAATGTTCAGCTGTCCTAGTAGAATTTTTTGTGACATTTACCCAGTTGCTTCCCACAGCAAAAGCCATGTTTTGCAGAGGGCTTACAAAGCATCAAAGGGATCTCATTGTGGAACGTTATCAGTCAGGAGAAGGGTAGAAAGTGTCCTTAACATTGGATATACCATGGAATACAGTGCAGACAGTCATCAAACAGTGGAGAGGATATGGGACAACAGTGACATTGCAAACACCTGGATGTCTATCCAAAATTGATGAAAAAACAAGATGACAACTTGCCATGGAGACTGCCAGGAAACCTACAGCAACACTGAAGGAGCTGCAGGAATGTCTGGGAAGCACTGGTTGTGTACCACATGTGACAACAATCTCCTGTATTCCCCATATGTCTGGCCTATGGGGTAGGGTTGCAAGATGGATGCCTTTTCTTACACAGAAAAACATCCAGGGCCAGAGAAACATTGCCATACAGTACATCAAGTCTTCCAAAAGCATGTTGGAAAATGTATCATGGTCTGATGAGACCAAGGTTGAACCTTTGTCCCACAATTCCAAAAGGTATGTTTGGCCCAAAACAACACTTTGCATCATCAAAAGAACACCATACCCCCAGTGAAGCATGGTGGTGGCAGTATCATGCTTTGGGGTTGCTTTTCGTCAGCTGGAAATGGGGCTTTAGTCAAGATGGAGGTAATTATGAAAAGTTCCAAATACCAACCAGTTTTGTCCCAAAACATTCAGTCATCTGCTAGAAAGTTGAAGATGAAGAGGGATTTTACCTGTCAACATGACAATGACCCCAAACATACATCCAAATCAACAAAAGAATGGCTTCACCAGATGAAAATTACAGTTTGGGAATGTCCCAGCTAGAGCCCAGACCTAAATCCAATAGGAAATCTGTAGGTTGACCTTAATAGGGCTGTGCACAAGAGATGCCCTCACAAGTTGACAGATTTGGAGCGCTATTGCAAGGAAGAGTGGGCAAATATTGACAAGTAAAGATGTGCCATGCTGATAGACTCCGACCCAAGAAGACTCAATGCTGTAATTATTTAAACAGGTGCTTCAACAAGGTATCAGTTTAAGGGTGTGCGCACTCATGCAACCAGCTTATTGTACTTATTTTAATTTGCATATGCTTTCTCCTAACAGATTATGATTTTCAATTGAATTGCACAGGCTATAGGTCACATTAAAGGTGGGAAATGTTTTGAAATGAGTTATTGTGGTGTCATGTTTGGATAGCACAAAGACCAGGCATTGTAAAAGGGGTATGTACACTTTATATATCCACTGTAGCTGTATGGACTCAGCATGTAAAACCCACCTCCACCAAGGTAGAGTAATCGCCTTTGGTGGACAGCAGCAATACACAAACCACATAATACGTTGCTATATTAGCTGTACATTGCCACATAGGTGCAGGCAAGAACTTTCAAGCATGTCCACCTCTATCTGAACAATCATATAAGGTCATAGGTGAATCACTGTAAGGCTAATTATGAGTAGAAATCAGACATATCCACACCACCAAGGCCACTCACAAGGCTGTCTCCGCATATGTTGTCAGTCTCAGAGGCAATAACACAATTCACCCTGTACTGATGGTCAATCACACCTCATACACACATGCCATGGCTATAGGCAACCTGCATCAGACAGGTTAGGTGGTAATCTCACCCCCCGTCCCCTCCATCCTTATAGGTGGATATGCACATCAATCGCACCCCTCCCCTCATCAACAGTGAGCAGGTACATATTGCCTACTGAAAGGCAGCAACACTAAGTCTCGATAGGGCTTGATAACATCCCTGTCTGCATCAAAAACCAATCAAGGTACCAAAGAAGAAGGAAGTCAACACAGCTCAAATCTGGAACACATGCTGGTTTTAATAAAACTTAACATGCATAAATACACTTCAAAAAAACAGTGTTTCCATCATATTTAGTCAGACCTCACCAAGATATATATATATTTATATATATATATATATATATATATATATATATATATATATATATATATATACATATCTAAGTAATTACCTAATTAAAACCACCACCAATGAAAATTCTCTATTTAACAGTACTAATTGCACATGAAAAAAAACAACTACTTAAAATATTAAAAAAGATAAAAGCAGGTGACTTAATAAAGCATACATAATAATGCACTCTTTAAAATATTCATCTTATAAAAACATTTAAAATTTTTATAAACTAATAAAAATAGGTTAAACTATTAGTTTTTGCCCTGTTAAAACACACAATAAAATATACTTCTTGCACCCTCTAGTGGTTACTCTGATGACAACACTGCAAGCCCAAAACAAATCCCTGTCTGCATCCTATATGAACTCATGCATGTGCTCCCAGCTCCATCACACACTGTAGTCAAACACAGTCTTGGCACCATTCACACCTCATCCACATGGAAGATGGCCACTGTCATCCCACTACACAGAAATGAATGAGGAATAGAGGAGTATGCAGTTAACTGTCCCTCATTGGAGGGAATATGACACATCAGGGCCAGGAGTGCGATGCATGCTGATACTGTGCTAATATATTACAGAGGTATGGTGTGGTTATGAGTGGTTGCTACAATTATCCACTGTTGATGTGCAATTTCTGTCCATACTGTTGCCAACTATATGAGGTCATGTGATGTGTTTCCCTGTTTATGTCTTCCAGGTGAAATGCAGCATGCGAGGCATCAGCCTTTCACAGAGGCAGAGACAAATCTGATTATTGCAGTCATCATCGATAACCATGGTATAATGTTTGGCCGTAGACAGCAACATCTGCGGGAGATGACCGCCCAGTGGAATGACCTCATCCACAGGGTAAACGATGTTGGCTTGCATGCGCGAACATAGGAGCATGTCCGGCATCGTGCAACTGACCTCATATGCAATGCTGAGCGAAGAGCTGCTGCCTTAGCCAGGGACCACATAGCCACAGGTGGGGGCCCAGCCATGCAGGCCCAACTGACACCCACTGAGGAGCTCCTCACCAACCTTGGGGCTCCCATCCCACCCCAACATCAGGATCCAGATTTCAAAATTGTGGAGGTGGGTGGCATCCACACAATGGACAAGGAGCGTGCAGGTAAGGCTCAAGTGCAGATTACTAAACTACTGTAGCATACATAGTTTTATCTATAGAGTATCTACATGCATATGTCAGATAGGATAGCAGTTGTGGACAGGGCTTTGTAATTCACAGAAGTGCACATCTATGGTGAAGGACAGCAAATTGTCTAGTATTGGGGGTTGTACTGTAAATGTGCAGACATGCTGCATCCATCCTGTACCAATGTCACATGTGAGTCTGCTGACAATACTTCTCTCTCACAACTACCTATGTCCCTCTGGTCTGCATGTGGGACAGCAGCCTAAAGCTGGTGAGTATGGAATTGTTCTGTTGTGGTCTGCCAATACCCTAGGCATGTGAAAGCCATGCAATGTACCATGCACGCAACTGCCACTCATAGCCATATTGCTTTATGTGCATGTTCACTTGTGGTTGGGTTAACTGCATTGCATCACAGTGGTCACCACAGAGACCTATCTGAAGAGAATGTAACATTCCTGTAGCATACCTCACAACCTGACAGTGGAAGACTTCTGGACAGAGACCAATAAAATGGGGGGGCAAACAGCCTAAGGTAAAGACGTGTGTGAAACATTACTCTTTTACAGTGGGCATAAACAGTGTATACACCCCTGTTAAGATGCCAGGTGATTGTGATATATAACAATTGAAACCACAATATGTCAGGCCACAATTTTTCCAACCTGTAATATGACCTACAACATGAACAATTCACTTGTAAAAACAATCAATCTGTTGATGGAGTATACAAACCTTACAATCAGCTGGATGCATATGTTTGCACACCCTTCAAATAATATTTTATTGCAGCAGCTTGTGATTTACTGATAGCATTTAGTCTGCTTTGGTACACACCTGCCATCAAGTAAAGGCACTCTGAGTAACACCAAATAACAGACTGCTGTCCAAGTAGAATATTCATGACATTTGCTCAGTTGCCTGCAGACAGCTTACAAAGCAGCAAAAGGATCTCATATTTGAAAGGTATCAGTCAGGAGTATGGTACAGCATTACCACAGCATTGCATACACCATGGAACACAGTGGAGACAGTTATCAAAAGGTGGATTGAATATGGGACAACAGTGCTGTTGAAAAGAACCTGATGTCCCTCCAAAAAAAGATGACAAGACATGTCAATACCTGGCCAGGGAGGCTGCCAGGAGACATACAGCAACACTGAGGGAGTTGCAGGAATCTCTTTCAAGTACTGGTGTTGTGTACTACATGTGAGAACACTCTCCCATATTCTGCATATGTCTGGCCTATGGGATAGGATCAGAAGATGGAAGCATTTCCCACACACAAAAAAAAAAAAATCAGGGGTGGATACAATTTGCAATACAGTACATCAAGTCTCTCAAAGGCATGTGTGAAAATGTGTTATGGTGTAATGAGACTATGGATTGACCTCACAGCCACAATACCAGAAGGTATGTGTGGTTTACAAGCAACACCTCTCTTAACCTGAAGACCAACATCCCCATGGTGAATCACACTGGTAGCAGTGACCTGTTGTGGGGATGCTGTTCCAAAGCCAGAACTGAGTTTGTAGTCACAGTGGTGGGAATTCTGAACAGTTCCAAATAACACCCACGTCTGGCCCAAATCCATCAGGTGTCTGCAAGAACGTTGAGACATACATCCAAAGCTACCTATGAATGGCTCCACCTGAACACAGTCATGGTTATGGATTGGCTGAGCCAGAGCCTAGACCTACACCAGATAGAAAAACCCCAGTGTGACCTGATGAGGGCTGTGCACATGAGCAGCCCTTGCAATCTGACAGACTTGGGTGACCTTTGCAAGGAAGAGTGGCCAAATAATGCCAAGTCAAGATGTTTCATGCTGATAGACACCTTCCCAAGAAGAGTGAATGCTGTAAATCAGTTACAAGGTGCTTCAACAAAGTATCATTTTTAAGGGTGTGCACAGTTATGCAACCACCATATTGTACATATTGCGGTCATTATATTTTACATGTAACACATTTGTTTGTTTATTGATTGGATTGCACAGGTCATATGTCACATGAAAGGTGGGTAACATTTGAATGCATTATTGTGGTCTCATCTTATATATTACAAGAACATGTTGTGTACACTTATCTTATCCACTGTAAGCTTAGAAGGTTGTGGTGTAATAAGAATTGTGTGACCATACATTTACTGCTGGTTTGGAGGTCTGACACTCAAATGTATGTCATTAATCAGTGATGTCACTCCTCAGATCATCCCAGATATGTATCAGAGAAAAACAGGGGTTATGAGAAACAGAACAAACATATGAGCCAGACAGCTAGACAGCCTGCGAGGATCTGTACAGTTGTGAGGTATAGTCTGTAGTACTTGCCACTGTGCTATACAGGTGAACAGCAATGATGTGTACATGGGTGCAGTCTGTGCTAGGGAAAGGCTATCACCTACTAACACTACTCACGTATCCCAGAGCTCTATATTGTAAGTTACATGTAGTAATGCTGGCTGCAATGCATGATGTCATGCATGTCACCATTTGGGTAATGTGTGGTCTGTGTAACAGATGTATGCCAACTCACCTGTAAGAGAGAGAGTGTGTGTGTGTGTGTGTGTGTGTGTGTGTGTGTGTGTGTGTGTGTGTGTGTGTGTGTACATGTGTGCACCAGCCAACCTCAAAGTGCAGGCATTAATGTACATATGTTGTCTTCCCCTCACAGCTGGCAATGGGGTTCAGGGTCTCTCCCACTTGAAAACTGATGTCATTGTCTCTGAAGACTCTGATAAGGATGATAGGAATAGTGAGGTACAGGTGGGATTGTCAGGGGCTGAATCTGTGCCATTGGTTGTCATCTCACTCTTGTCCACACCATCCCTGCACACAGTGACAATGCCCACACATACCCCGTCATCAGTGGCCACAGATGATGGACAGCAGGTGGTGGCATTGAACAGGCTAGTGTGGTGACTATGGCAAGTATGAGTGTAGACACTGGCCACAGCCAGAGTGCAGGTGAGGTCCCACACAGGTGGATGCACAGAGGTGCTCACAGGAGGACTGCTGCTCTTCAAGCCGCTGTCATAAGTGCCACAGCAGGAGTCACCAGACACATGTTTTGGGCTGTCATGGCTGCACAGGCACATGGGTGGCCACGGTGGTGCAGTGGTTAGCATTACCACCTCACAGCAAGAGGTTCTCTGGTTCGATCCTCAGCTGGAGTGCCTTTTGTGCAGAGTCTGCATGTCCTCCCTGTGTTCGTGTGCATTTCCTCTGGGTGCTCCAGTTTCCTCCTACATCCCAAAGACATGCTGTAGGTGGATTGGACACTCTAAATTGGCCCTAGGTGTGAGTGTGTGCATGTGTGTACCTTCTGTGGAAGGTTGGGTGCCAGGCTGGCAACTCAACACTGTAAAACTCCACTGCCAATCATGAGCAGATAGGTGATCCACTGTGGTGACCCCTAACCTGGAAAAGCAGAAAGAAGAAGAAGATGGATACACAGGCACGTAGTGAATGCCACACCAGACAAATATTCATAGTAGTGGATGCAGCTCTTCCTGATTTACGTGGTGACATACATGACCTTGTTGAGGTCACATGTCAAAATACTGAGGTCATGAATAGATGGTGAGGTGAGACCTTGACAATCCTTGACTGTGGCATGTCTGTGCTAGAGCGTGTGGTGGGAGATGGGCATTGGCCACATGGATGTTGGTCAGCACCAACAACAGCTGAGAGTCTATGGGGCCATGCACCTTCACACTCCTGTATTGGCAGTGACACCAGCACTACCAAAGAGGGGTTGCTGTTCACATCACACCGGAGCAGGCCATGGGCATGTGGTCCTGTACAGTCCCATCAGGGGCATGGATCCAGCAGGCAGCAGTCACCATCAGGAAGCAGTACTGCATTTGGCCATGGGTCTAGTGGTGTCAGTGATACCCCTGGCAGGACCAGTTCCCATGTCCATGACCGGAGATGGTGAACTGGACACCCTACCATATATGGTCCACAGCTGCCCAACATACCCCTGTGTAGGGCAGCCACATGGCGTGACCGTGTGCATACATACACACACACACATCTGTATTACAGGCAGGTCACCTCCAGACACACACAGCACCTTTGCACAGCCCAACTATCTGATACCCCTCCAAACACACACACATGATGTCAACCATATGGCCCAGCCTAGGCCTCTGGCAAACCCACACCACACCCTGTGCATATGATGACACCTGTGCCACATCCCTGTCATCCATACCATTGATGCAGGGACATGCTAATATGGGTCTGTTGCACAGGATGAATATAGTACAGTGTAGCTATTTAATACTATGTAAAGTGCTGTCTGCTTGCATTTGTTATAGGTATACATACAAGTGTATGTACCTTACTAGCCAGGATGCATTATTGCTGTTAGTACCACTGAATGAAAGTAGTCTGACATGCTGTATTCTGTTTGTGTTCCAGTCTGTGTGTCTGCAGGCTGTGGCCCTGTAGACATTAATAAAAGGGAGTATGGCAGAGTGGGAGTACACCAACCATGTCATAGGCAAGGTACAGCTTTATATGCACATGTACCAGGTGTGTATGCATGCAACAGTGTGTGAGGGACATGTTGTCAGATAGTTTGACCTTGCATACATACCCCTTGTCACAGACAGGTAGCCTTCAGGCATGTCAGCTCAGTGTTGTGTAGTGCCACAGGCTCATACATGCAGAACAGGTTACTGCAGTACTGTTAGCAGGTCCCTCACAAGCGTAGCCATTACATTAACTGCAAGAAATTCACCTGTCAGTATCTATTGGCCCTGACATTTCTTTCCCATACACTCAACCCTGATGCAGTTGATGAGGACATGCATGATATTATGTATGACAGGTTTATGGTATGTATTCCTGAGTTCACTGGGTGGAACAGGGAGACAAAATGGTATATTATTTGCATACACAGAGTAAGGACTGACACAGGGGATGTACATACAGTAACACAAACACAGTTGGCAATAGACAGATTAGTAAACATACATTTCCACTTTGATGCACTGTACTACTACATCCACATGACATGCCCCACATAGATTATATGCATGGGACATAACACACTACCCCTTACAACAGGTAATATTCTGAATGCCTTCATGGATGGTGAGATAACCCACCAGAAATAGGATGTGGAGTCATGTATTGCTCCTACAAGCCTGGACAAGTGATAGTGTAGCAGACATTGTATCAGCATGATACTTAAGTCAGGTATGATACCTGATGCTTGCATGTGTGTCACTACACTCACTGTGGCTGATTTGGCAACAATACGTACTGACAAAAAAAGCAAAACTAGTGAAAACAAAAAAGAGAGCGGATTTGTAGAACTAAACTCCTTTATTGGTAAGCGCTTTCATTGGCAAAAGGTACGCCAACTTCTTCAGACCATCAAAAAGCATACAAGATGGTCTGAAGAAGTTTGCTTACCTTTTGCCAATGAAAGCGCTTACCATTAAAGGAGTTTAGTTCTACAAATCCGCTCCCTTTTTCATTTGGCAACAATATCACATACATGGGCATTGTTAAGGGACACAGACCACATATAGGCTGAAAACATCTGAATATTCCATGACATCTGTAAAGAGGACTGGTATGGCATGCACAATGGTTTAACATGCTGCATGTGAGGCAGATGCTGTTACCACACTATATAAAGTAATGCCATCGGGAGGTGTTAAATAGGCGTGGATGGTACACACATGAAAATGGCATCAGCCAAACAGGATATGATCTTCACCCAAAGACACACACACACACACACACACACACACACACACACACACACACACACACACACACACACACAAACTTTTTAGTATTGAGTTTAGAACTTCTACCTATCTAGTTATTACTACTACAGTATTACACAATTATCAGACACGCCATGGAGCTTACGTGATTTCACCAACTCCTAAGCTACTTCAAAGGTGAATTACATCAGCAGGCCTAGTAAAGTAGGGTGATGGGAAGTTTACAGGGTGGTACACAACTCAAAATGGTTTATCCCACACAATATATCATTCTCACAAAAACAGTAGGCAGTATTGAGATTAGAAGCCCTACCTATCTAGTTATTTCTACTATAGTGTTACACAGTTATCAGATGTGCCGCAGAGCTTACATGATTTCACCTAGTCCAAACATACTTCTGAGGTGAATGACATCAGCAGGCCTAGTAAAGTTGGGTAATGGGAAGTTTACAAGGTGGTACACAACTCAAAATGGTATAAACCACACAGTATATGGTTCTCACACACTCACACACACACACACACACACACACACACACACACACACACACACACACACACACAAACAGTTGCCAGCATAGCATTGAGAATATAACCCCTTCTTATCTAGTTATTTCTACTATAGTGTTACACAGTTATCAGATGTGCCATGGAGCTTGCATGATTTCACCTAGTGCCAGTGTACTTCTAAGGTGAATGACATCAGCAGGTCTAGTAAAGTAGGGTGATGGGAAGTTTATAGGGTGGTACACAACTCAGTATGGTATAACCCACACAGTATATGATTCCCACACAGATACACACACACACTTGTCAGTATTGAGATTAGAACCCCTGCCTATCTAGTTATTTGTACTATAGTGTTACACAGTTATTGTACATGCTACAGAGCTTACTGGGTTGGTAACTGGCCAAAGGTGCTGATAACTGCACAGCTGAGGTAAACTATTACAGGTGCCAGAAAGTCTGCCTTCAGTGTTTCCCTTAGATCTTGCTAGTTCTTTCTCTCCTGCACTTCAAATAGCCTAATAGCTTTGCACATCATCAGGTTTTTGGATCAATTATTCTAATACACCTGAGAGCCATCAGCAGTAGCCATTCCTCACAGAATTAGCTCCAGTACTTAGTAGTTATGACCACCCTTCCTGGCATGATTAAAGTGCAGTTCTCTGTGCTTTTGCCCATTAATCTGGTGCACTTGGACATTCTGAGGCACTGTTACAACTGTCTCATGTACACAGACAACTATCTCCTCTAAACTTCCAACACTCAGACTTGTGAGAGATACTCCTATATCACTGAATTGGAATATATGCACTCTCCAGTGAAGACTGGACTGGATGGTCAAGAGGAGAAGGGTCAACACCTGCACCATGCCACATGGAACATATACCCTTCCAGAACACCCACTATCACAGCTATGACATACAAACAAAAAACACATACCCACCTTCACAGAGGCACTCAATAGACATTTAACCAAACAACAGAGACCACCAAGACAGACACCCACTAGACCACACAACACAGGACAAACCACAGGACACATATATCACCTACACAGTGTGCCCCTCAACCTAAGCCCCTAAGGCTAACCACCTTGCCTAATATAGTAATCATATGTGACTCAATAGTGAGGCACACAAATGTCCCAATCACTAGGTTGAACATGGAGGAGGTAACAGTCAGCTATCTATCAGGTGCCAGAATCCAACACATAACACACCCAGTCAGGTCACTCCACAAGTATCACTCTGTCATTGTCCATGTGTGCGTGTGTGTGTGTGTGTGTGTGTGTGTGTGTGTGTGTGTGTGTGTGTGTGTATGAATGACCTGAGATGCACCTCCCTGGACTACATGAAAAGAGACATGGTGGAGCTCTCAGATTATGTGGGCCAGGCAGGTATGACAGTAGCCCTGAGCAGTATACTACTGTCACCAAGAATGATACAGGAGTACAAACAACAAATGAATGACTTCAACAATTGGCTTAAGTGTCTGGTGTCAGGTTAGGTGGTGTTCCAAATCAAATTACCACCATAACAGATATACATATATGCAACCTGAGGGTCATGCTGCTCAACACAAAACATCTACATTTCGAGATGCAACCACTCGAAGCACCCCTCAAAATGGAGAACATTGACATTTGTGCTGTAACGGAGACCTGGTTTACAACAGCAGACAGCACCCCTGCACTACCAGACTATAACTCATTCCACACCTGTCAGCCCCAAAACATGGACCACAGCTCCAAAGGCGGTGGTGTCTCCATATTAATAATGGATATGCACACCTCCAGAGTAGTATCCCAGCATAATGCATCTGAAATACTTCAGGTACAACTGACATTGGGTAATAGTGCAATCCAGGTCATAGCCTGCTGCAGGTCCCCATCCATGTCCATAGACTCTCAATCCACATTCCTCAACACCCTGGAATCTATCAAGGTCCAACAAAACACACTCATACTAGGAGAGTTCAATTACCCCTCCATCAACTGGGAAAGATACTCAAACACCAATACACTGGTGCAGTGCTTCCTGGAATTCATCAGTTCCAATGCCCTGTACCAGCACAATCTGACACCCAGTAGAGGAAGCAACATCCTTGACCTGTGTTGATTATTAACATATGCGACCATTGCTTGACAAAAGTAGTCAATCCCTACCTGGTCAGATCCAACCATCTCACCCACACTCCCTGCAAAGGTAACCGCCTTGAAAAACTTCTCCAAAATGACTTTGGACTCCTAAAGGCAAAGGTGGCTAACCTCACAGCACTCATGCCAATGGAAAATACCTGCATGACTGCTGAATCATACACAAATGCACTGTACAAACATGTACATCAATGCATGGAACTAGCCATATCCAACAGAACCATGGCACTCTCCTCCAAACACTGGAGGTCAATCTGGTGGTCCCCTGCCATTAATAACATGTACAACAGAAGGAAGAAACTGTTGCAGAAAAAGGTGGAGTTCCAAGAGTGGTAAAACTCCCTTATTAGCCTTGGCAACAACTTGAGATCCCTCATGAAATCATCTAAAGCCAGCTATGATGGCAGAATTGCAGCAGACACTGGCAACAATCACAAATCCTTTGATAGTTATATCAAGGACCTCCACAGCAATACCCGGAAGTGCTCTGAGTTACTGCACAATGCTACCTCCTATACTGAGCCAACAGATATTGCCGACATTCTTGCCAACACATTCGGTGCCAGCTTTACCCCTCTCTCCTCCCCAGGGGAACAATCAGAATGCCAGAAGAATGTCAGGCACCCAGGACTGCTGCCACCCAGGTTACACCTGCATTGTCTGTGGGCAAGAATACAGCTTCCATGTAACCCAAAATGATCTGTGGCTGTGTTCTACATGAACTACAAAGATACCTGCCACTACATCTTTGTGTCCTGTTCAGTCACAGCCTCACCTCAGGCTTTGTCACTCCAAATGGCACACTGCTACAGTCATCTCTCTCCATAAAGGTGTGGCAAGTACAGACCCTGGGAATTATCAGCCCATTAGCCTGAAGAGTCTGATATGCACAGCTATGGAACACACCATCAGAGACCTGATCAACAAACATATAGGTAATCTCCTAACCCCATACAGTTTGGCTTTGTGAAAGGTAGATCATGCTTGATCAACCTGGTTGACTTCTTTGAGTCAGTCATCAGGGCTGTGTATGACAATAAGGCACTGCATACAGCCTACATCAATCTGGCCAAGGCTCTTGATACCATTCCTCAGTCGGGAATTATTGATGAACCCACCAAACTAAGCATCAACATCTATATCACTAAGGGAGTCGCAAATTGGCTCACAGATAGAACACACAGTGTGAAAGTAATGATCTCCAGGTCAGACTACCAGCCAGTCATGAGTGGAGTCCCACAGGGATCACTCCTGGATACACTCTTATTCAACATCTACTTCTCAGGAGTCCAGGCCAACACAAAGGAACTCTGGCTGACCAAGTCCATAGATAACTGCAAGCTGTGAGGCATCATTAACTCCATAAGTGATGTACACATCCTACAGAAAGTCCTCAATGAGACCACTGACTGGTGTGGAAATCATGGCCTGAAGCTTAACACCACAAAATGCATCATCAGCCCCTTTGGTAAAATCTCAGTTCGCTAAGTACCACATCGATGGGTGCCCACTGAACACTGTAGGCATTATAAGAGCTCTGGGGACACAGGTTGACAGTAACCTGTCCTTTAACCGCCACACTGCCACTGTGGTCAGGAAATCCTTTTATATGGCACATCTCATTACCAAGGGTTTTGCATCCAGGAAGAAAGAGGTCATTGTCTCTGTGTACTCTTCCCTCATTAGACCAATCATCAAGTATAATGGCCCATTTGGCATGTACCTAACTAGACACCTTCAACATTTGGAGAGGCCACAGAAGTACCTCACAATGAGGATCCTTGACATTAAACACATGTTCTACACAGACAAACTCAAATGACTCCAGCTATTTTCTGTCTCATATCACCTACTTAGA